>NC_083651.1:5073575-5206075 GCF_963576545.1 Limanda limanda
GGTACAGCATCTCAATTTATTAAATACTTATTATTCATTTGCACAGCACAAACCAGAGTACAAACCCTGAAGGGTCATATTGAAAATGTTCAGGGTAAAACAAACAAATAGATTTAATAAGTGCACGAAAAGGCCAAATCTGATCATAACAATAAGGGGAGAAATGATTTCCTTGCAGCTCCCAGTGACCTCAGTAAACTTGTTAAAGCTGCCGGTGAGTTTGAGGTTTTCTCTCCTGCTCAGATGATTCGTCAGCTGAATGTGAACCAAGGCTTGTGGGTTGAGAGGATGGATTGAATCCCGTCACAGGGGGCAGAGCGGCAGAGCACAGCGCGCAGAGAAAGACAGGACAATCAATTGTGGCTTCTTGCCAGAGATATGGACTGTTTACTCACAGAAAGGGGGGGGGGGGGTAAGATAGGTCTGGAGATAAGCTGGAGGAGACATGAAGTCACACTGAGCTAATCTGATTTCTCCACATCTCCATACACGGGACCTTTTCCAGAGATCGGCTCTAAACCCAGCGGCTCTGACCTCAGTGACTTTCTCATTCTGAACACCGACCTGGACAACGACTCTCAAATTGTTTTATATTAACCCTTATGGATCTGTACCGGTTATTACAGTTTATAAACAAATTGTACATTCAATGTTCCTCCCTTATGTTTTCTGATTATTTGGTTTAGCAAGATGACGTAAAAACTACTGAACACATTTCCACCAGACGTTCTGGAGGGGTGGGGCCCGTGACTGGAAAGAAACAATTACATTTTCTTCATGATTTATAGTTTCATAATTTCTCTAACAGACAAAATATTCAAATAAATGTTTAGTCACAAGCGGGTAAATCAAATCGAGCTGGAGTAGTGAGTGAAAAATGAAATAAACAAACATCCAAAACCTGAAATGAGACAAAAGTGAGTTAATATGCAAAATAATAATTTTGCACTGGGACATACGCATGAGACCAGAATTCTGGACTTTGCAGTAAACCAGCATTTCCACCCAGTCGCCTCCAGCACTCCCAGTGTTTGCAGAAGTAGATTAAAGGACGGATCCAGCAACTCACTGGTGCATTCACTTAGAAATGTGAACAAACACTTGCATCAGAAGTGTTTTTGTCACTGGAAATGACTGAACATCCACCAGCTTCTCATGGAATGATCCAGGGAACACAGAGAGAGCTCTTTCTATTTTAAGAAAATCACATTATATTCGATACCTGGTGAGAATTCAGCCTCATCATCCTGGAAGCAGCTGAGAATCACTTCCTCAGGTCACCTGGTATAATCAGTCCAATCAGACGGATCTTTTCCTTTTCCAACACTAATTGCAGCTCGAGCAGAGGACGGATTTGTCCACCAGTGATTCTGGGAGTTGTGGTGTCGTCCCTTGTTGCTTTGCCAGTGTTACACACAAACAGCAGCAGGAGACTGCCACTGATTTCTCGAGGACAAACACAAACACAAACTGTCCTGCGGCTGAAAAGCAAGGCTTCAGTCTGTGTTCAGTGGGACCAGCTCCTGATCCTCCCAGCACTCCCAGCAGGGTCTGGCAGGCTGCAGTGTTTACTGGGTGGTTCAGCATCTCGTCTGTTTTCAAACAAACGCGATGCCACAGACAATTACTCCGGTAAACATGTAAATGCCTCAAGTCTAACAATGTAAAATCTGATTTTAATTTAATTAATACATACAGGTAAATCTAATATGTCTTTACAGAGTAACATATCCTTAAGACAGGATAAGATGGAGTCTGAAGATTCAGCTCTTGATCGATGTAACTGCTTATCTCTTTTTACCTACACAAAACAATAAAAAGCCAAGTAGACAAAATTGCTTAAGAGCAATGGATTCGTTTCATATTCCTACAGCTGCAGTAGAATTGAAGAATGATGCAAATAAAGACAGCGGGACATTGTAAAACTACAAATGTAAATATGGAAATGTTGCAGTTAGGATGTTATTGCTTGTTTGCAACGGTTATTGCTGTGAAAATTAGGCTTTTCCTCATTTCTCTGTATTATCTCTGCATTTGGTAACTCCGGGCAAAATAGAAATATCACAGGAGCAATAAAACCATAGTTTACTACAGGACGGCCAACGGGGGAGAAAGAGATGACACGGTATATTTGACCTGTGATCACATTCTGATGCAAAAAAAGTTCTGGTCGAGCTGAGAGAGAGAAGAGGAAGGCCCACAGGTCAGACTGGTTGGACTGGGAAGCCTCCACATGTGATCACAGAGTCTCTCAGTCAAACCACACTGGAGAAATAAGG
Organism: Limanda limanda; assembly: GCF_963576545.1. Taxonomy (NCBI): domain Eukaryota; kingdom Metazoa; phylum Chordata; class Actinopteri; order Pleuronectiformes; family Pleuronectidae; genus Limanda; species Limanda limanda. Next base: position 5,075,855 of record NC_083651.1, read on the forward strand.
GTTTTTAAAAAATGTATTCAATCAAGTATGCAAGGAGTGAAAATCCGTCCCAGGAGCAGCCGAGCTGTTACCTGCTCTTGCATGAGAGAAGAAGGCTCATTTCAATACACACACACACACACACACACACACACACACACGCACACACACGCACACACACGCACACACACACACACACACGCACACACACACACAAAGGAGCAGTAGAAGTACATGAGAGCCTCGGACTTCCCCAAGCAGCTGCATCTGTTAGACGCATAAATGCATAAACTTTGCCTTCTTTAGAGATTTCACTGAATAAATCCCTTTTTTTTTATAATATGATGGAATCAACCTGCTCTCTGAAGCTTCTCTGCCTGTCACACTTTCTACTCTCACACACATTTTGCACAACAACCACAGCGGCAGGTTTTACCACACAAACAGAGTATCTTCATTTCAACACCGGACCAAAGCAGACTTCTTATTTCTGTCCACGGTCCCAGTCGTCCACCACACTGGTCTGTGTCAGTTGTTAGCTGGTGTCTCACTGTCCTCCAGCTCCGACTCTAAACCCACTCACCATCTGCTCAGACGTTTACATTTCTTTATCTAACGATGAAGTTCACATCACATCTGAAGAGCACCATTACTGTCCTGGGATGGTTTTGATTGTTATCCAAAAATCTTTAAGGTTGTGCTTATTTATTTCATGAAGGGAATTCTCGAATCTTATCTCATGTACAACTGACTTCTCCTGCAGTGATTGTAACTGCTAGTTGACTTAACCATAGTATTTTATTGAATCGTCAAAAATGATTGTTTATGACCTTTTCCCTTTTATTACTGTATATATGTGCATATTTATTTCATTCTTATTTATTTATTTTTCTTTCAATGTATTAACTCTTCATTGTACCCTCGGCACCATTGTAAATGAGGGTCTTATTCCTCAATTCCGAGGCTTAAATAAATAATCAATCAAAGTTATGAAGATGCACGGCTTCACACGATGGAGGCCTGGTATTTAGCTGAGTACACAGGCTACTTGAGGAACTACAGAAGTGTGTACTTGTACATATCGTTGATGCAGGAACAAGTAGCGATTCCACTGCACTTTATCATATTAATACTGGGTCAGAACTCCCTTCCTGCTCCGAACAGCCTGGATTCTTTGTGACTCTACAGAATGCATTGAGAGGTTCCCTGAGTGTCTGTGGCTCTGCAGCTGCAGCTCGTCTGGTCCTGCCCCCCCGACCTCAGCCGTCAACCTGTCTGTAAATGTGATGTTTCTTTGTTTTTTCACACTCTCTCCTCAGTACAAACTCGGGCTCAGGAGGTAGAACAGGTCGTCCACTAATCAAAAGGTCGGCGGTTCGATCCCTGTCTCCTCCAGTCTGTGTAATGAAGTGTCCTTGGGGAAGACACCGAAACCCCAAATTGATCATCTAGCATCATTAGTGCAGCAGGAACATTCTGACCAACCTGGAGCCAGCGATCACACGAGTCACTGAGATCACATTTCTTCTTCTTCCTTCTCATGTTCGATGGGAACATTCAGTGAAGCTCAGGACCTGGACCTGCAGGATTTTTCTCAACCTTATGCAGATTTTGCCCAAACGAGGTTGTGTCCTCTGGTTTTCACTTTTTTTAGACAAATTTAAAAGGTACAACAGCAAAATAATAGAATTAGCTAAGCATTCAGAAGGGTTTGATTTAAAAGAGAACATGTCTTGTAGTCATTAGTCCCTATCTCAGTCTGGTGCTTGAAGATCCGTGGATGAAACTACACCAAGTAAGTAAAACTGGGATTTATCCAAGCACAGAAATGAACCTCAAGCTGGCGACCATGATGAGGTCCTGCAGAATAACATGAAACGCTATATTCCATCAACCCAAAGAAGACGTCTATACATGTGCCTCAGAGAAGCTCTCGCACTAATGGAGCATTCAGGGTCCTCACCGTTGAGTATTTTGAACAAAGGGAAGAGAAATCCATAAAAGCTTTATTCTTCAAGGAGCTGTTTGATGTGATTTCATGCTTCTACATATGTCTCATTGTAAGAATGCTAGTTGTGTTATTAAGTTATTAAGGAGTCCAGGACAGCAGAGTGCACTCAAGCTTTTTTCTTCTCACTTATTGTAATTATTTAAATATTCTGATGAGTCTGCAGCTGGAAACATGATTGTAGTTCAAGCTTTCAGTTTGACTTTGCTTCGTCTTTTCGTATTAATTTACTGTGACGATTAAAAAAGAAACAAAGGAAGAAAATTTGCCCATAGCTTGTCCACATTATCTCTTCTTCTGCTTTGTCTTTAAATCCTCGAGCTTCCTCTATTCCTGACTGTCCACCTGCGACCATTAAAGACCTTTCACAGCCCAGATGGCTGCTGAGCACCTGCTGCACTTAACTCCCTCAGAACAGTGCAGCCTCCATCACAATGTGCATTTAACTGTCTGCACTGTAAGTCCTGGTTGATGGTAGATACAGGTACACGGAAACCATTCAAATGAAGATTACCCGTCATTCAAACGTAACCAGAGCAGCTCAAGGAGTTATAGGAATATTGGAGGATCCTGTGGCTTGTGATTTATTTCTGTACCATATCACCTGTTGAGCACTTGATCCGGAGGCTTCTGGTCAGAAAGACAACTACCAGATAAATTCTTTATTCACTCTCAAGCATCAGCCTGAAATCAGGACACATGTCTATGAGGCCTTCAGCTGCTTCAGATGCTTTTTACAAGTCGAGCTGTGAACACTTGAATGAAGTGCAGCACTCGTGAAGATATAATATGCAATGATTCATCTTATGATCTCTATGCTGCCTCAGACAAGACCCTGATTCCAAAGACCACTTCTGACACTCAGCATCTGAAGGAGAAGAGCTCATGTGAGACGTTCCGGCTCTTTGACGAGTCGCTGCAATCCACTGACACTTGCTGGGGACATTTAATAAGAACAATTAATCCTGTATCACCAACTGTGTGGAAGTCCAAATCATTTATTTGATCTGTTCTCAGATCTTTTATCTTTTTTCTGTGTATAGTGTGATTTATATATTAAAGCTGAAAAATGGTGCAGATCTGCTTTATGAGAGTTTATGAGAAGATAATCGCCTGCAGCCACTTTAATCTCACGTCTTTTGTTGATTTGTGTTTTGTGAATACATGTAATCAGTTTAAATTCATATTAGGCCTCTGGACAGGACATGATCGACCCAGGATTCATTCATCCAAGATGATGGGACTTCTCAAACCACTGGGAGTCACTGTGGGACATTAAATCTGTTTTGATTAATGTGTGATTAGGTTTAAATGAAAGATCATGACGTCAGTGAAACACAAGGACTTTAAAAGGTTGAGGAAACAGTGTTGTGAGCGTGGAGGAGACTCAGAGAAGCTGCAGGAGAAACAGTGAGAAGTGACTGGCCGAGCTCAGACGAGTTGGGCTAATCAACTTTCCTGTGTCTGCAAAGCTAAAGCCTTTTATAGCGTAATTATGATGTCTAAAAAGGAAAAAGTTGATAGAATATTCATATTTTTTTACGCATAGAGATGTAATGATATACAATGTAAGACTGAACAATTCAGATTATACTAATGGATCTTTTCCTCACAAAGATCAACAACTTTTCCAATTAATGAAGTGTTAAGTGTGTGAACATGGCTAAAAACCATTTTGGATGTTACAGCTTTAATTTACCATATGAAGGATTACTTCAACATTGATTATATGTAATGCAACAGTTTTCAAACTCAAACGTATTCAAGGAAATTGAGGTGATGAGCTTGACTTCATTTCACACTTCTCATCCAGAGAGAAGGATGTTCTACAAAATTACAAACACTGCCTCAACACTATTACCTCTCCCTCCCATAGTGCCTCCCTGCTAACAGACAGGTGTGTGTCTCTCTGTGTGTGTTTGTGTGTGCAGCCATTTAGTTCACATACAGAGTTCATTTGCATGTCTCTGGCTTCGTTACTTCCTGCCTGCAGTTTACCCTGCAACACAATAGGATGCCTTTTGTTCTTTGGTTAATTATAAAAGCTTAATTATTCTCTGCGTTCGATAAGCATAATGAGGTTTTATGGATCGGTGTCACTGACATGTTTAAGTGAAATGAGCTGGGATATAATGAGTTGACAGGTGAAAAGGCCAAAGCATTGTAGTCTATCAGCGTCGACCTTATCAAGGTTCACGACTTCATATTTCCACCAAAAAGTAGATGTTCATTATAAGTTTAATTTGACACTCCAGTGGTGTGTGTCCTGGTGAACTTCTCATTAAAAAAACATAATTAATCATAGTGTGTGTGTGTGTGTGTGTGTGTGTGTGTGTGTGTGTGTGTGTGTGTGTTTGACCCAGCTCTAGGATATAAATTATAAGTAAATGTTTTGTTCATTGCCGGCCACAAGCTGGTTTTATGAATTCTGCTCAGTTTACTGGTTTCAGCCACATTCCTCCTGACAGTGAACACAACTTGAACATCACAATATATATAATTAACAAGAGATGTCGGATAAAGCAGTTTCAGTTAATAACTGTATTACTACATTATTAAAACTACGTTATTAGTGCTATTACCTTTATAATAATAATAATAGTTATGTTATAACTGTAAATGTCTTATTATTAAAAGTATTCATATCCTCACCATTCTTTTCTCACCAGCAGCACATCTTCCTTTGCACTTCACTTATTTTAAATGTGTATTAAACTTCCACTGCACCTTGTGTATATTCTTTCCTGGTGTATTTCCACCTCGTGTTATGTTGTACTTTGATATAACTGGCTGCTATGACGCTTTAATTTCCCTCTGAGGATCAATAACTTGATCATAGACCTGATCACCCTCCACCTGGAAGCTTAAAGCAACTTAACGATGTCCCACTGTAGTCATGACAACACGTTAAGGTTGTCGTGCCTCCATTTTTGTTGCTGGCAGGAGTTTTGGCTTCACTTTTGGGAGCTGTCGTGTCCTCCATTTTTTTTTTAGAAACAACCTTTGGTGCAGTGCGACTCATTTCATCCTGATATGTGATATTTTTAACGTTGCCCTATCTCTCCCACTCGTGCTGCGCTGCCTTTTCCAAATGTAATTTCATTTCTACCCAGGACCGTATTGAAGTGGAAGCAATTAGACTATTACAGTAATGATAATGGCTCATGGAATTATTGAGAACCTCGGCTTCTCCTTGACACGAACGCCCTTGGACCTGACTATTACCGTCCATTGTCATCTCTGGCTCATTTTTCTCTCCCCTGTTCTTCCTCCAGGTGTTTTCCTCTCCTCCTGCCTAATGATACATACTAATCGTTTTTAAATGTTTCTTTTCCCTCCACCGCTTCACCGTCTCTCTCTCTCCCCAATTCTATTATATCTGCTGGACCATGAAAAACCCAAAATTTCACCGTGGGGCTGGTCAGACTTACGAATCAATATGTCTAAATACAAATGCCGGGGTTACTCGAGGCGCTTTCTTCTTCCAGCGTTTACACAGAATAAGAGTATTTTCTTATTGCTGCTGTGATACGCTCAGTTCCAACCTGTCTCTGAACCTCGGTGCAGAATTCAACCCTGACAACATCGCCCTCGGTGCCAAGCAGAACAGAAGGCTCGGTGATTTCTTCCCGAGCCCGAGCACATCGAGTGGAAGACAATGAATGATCGTGAACATGAAACACGATCAGTTGTGCGCTTTGTTTCCCCGGCTACAGTACATCCCAGCTCCATATGGCATATTGTAACTTTTCCTTATCCCTGTATAGTGTGTGTGTGACATTATCTTTCATGACTTGCCTTGTTGGCACCAGCACAACCCCGGAGCTGGGCCAGGAAGCAGTGAAACGAAGCTTTCAACGTGAGAGAAACAAGTAAAGTGGGAACAAGAGGGAGGAGGAAAAAGACTTTGAATCTAATGTGTGAGTCGTTTTCTCTTCTTCTTTCGCTGTCCACGGCTTTTTAATTTCATCTGAGATTACGTGATGAGTTTAGTGGAGTTTCCAATCCCTCCGCGCCGGCTTCTCCGACGCACTCCCACGCTCGGATGGAGCTCCATGAATTCCCCTTATTGCTGTTTAATGGAGATGGGTACCCAAACAAATGAGCAGCCTTCTCCTGGCTCAGCACCGCAGGTTCTCATTAATCCGGATGCTGAGACGCTGATGGCACTAATTTTTCAGACTAAGCGGCGTCTGCGTCTCCCTGCTTCACGCCCCCCCCCCCCCCCCCCCAACTAGTTCAATCAGCAACTCGGCCCAGAGGCGGAGCGGGTGCAGTGTTCATGTCACACCTGGTCTGTCGAGCTCGCCCCCCCGCCCGCTGCTGGAAGCCTCTTCCCTCGGTGCCCATCTGTGTGTCGGTGGGGAAGCAGCGAGTGATGCAGGCGTGATGAGGCTGCCTCACCAGCACAGGGAGGCTGAGGAGACACATAAATGCAAATTACATTTCAAACGACTGTCTGCAGAACGCAGCGTTAATTTCCTGAGTCACATTATTTTTTAATTCAATCCCAGAACAACAACATAACACTTATCTGTAATAAAAACTGCAGGAGAATTAGACTGCTGGTAAACAATTCTGTTTGGGCTTTTATGGGCTGAACAAGGCTTTTTCTGGTGAAATGTTTTTGCCAAGAAGAAAAGAAACAGGAGTTTACAACAATAAAACGATATATTAACTTTGATTTAATCCCTGCACATTATTTTAGAACATTTCAATACTTAAAGGGACTCTTACCTTTGTTGCATTTTTACACTTTTTGCGGATAAGGTTAAATTGGTATTAATAAGGTAATGACACTCTAAAATGCTAGACAGACCCACCAGGAGTAAAAACAAACAATTATTTCACTCTCATAATATTTAGTGAAAACTTCAACCAATAAAATTCTTCGGACCGAAGGACCTTATTGGCCGAAAGACCTGTCTGTTTGCTGCATGGACATGCAGGTTTTCCGTCTGCTTCTTGTGGCGCATTGATGACGCGGGCCCGTGAATGTAAATGTATATAACTTACCGGTGCTTCTGAATCCTAATCCATTGCTTTGGTAACTTTGTTTACAAGCAGACTGTCAACCTGCTGCCTCCGCGCACGCACGTGAGTTTTTGTTTACCAAAGCAATGGATTAGGATTCAGAAGCACCGGTAAGTTATATACATTTACATTCACATATGATGACGGGCCCGAATGCGCCACAAGAAGCAGACGGAAAACCTGCATGTCCATGCAGCAAACAGACAGGTCTGTCGGCCAATAAGGTCCTTCGGTCCGAAGAATTTTATTGGTTGAAGTTTTCACTAAATATTATGAGAGTGAAATAATTGTTTGTTTTTACTCCTGGTGGGTCTGTCTTGCATTTTAGAGTGTCATTACCTTATTAATACCAATTTAACCTTATCCAAAAAAAGTGTAAAAATGCAACAAAGGTAAGAGTCCCTTTAAGAGAAGGTTGTGAAAGCTACAAGGATTTCACTTTATATGGTATAAAAGAAAATCACTCAACCTTTGCACAGAACCACAAAACGCCGCTGTGTCATTAATTCCCATGAACTCAAAACCTCATCTAGTAAAACAGGTCGATCTTTTTCAGGTAGCATCACCTTAGAAACACGCCATGGTGACAACAGGTCTGAATGACCACTCAGTCATGTTCTGTATATCACCAGCTGCACGTGTCTCCACCAAAACAAGCCGGGGACACGGTGCATTGCAGAGTTTAGACTCTCGGCTCTCACACTGGTTCAAGGAGACGTGAGCTGAAGAGCAGCGTCAGTGGAACCACGGAGCTCTGAAGGGATCCGGCTGCAGAGACGCTGGATTCAAATGACAGAGCACAGAATAAACCAGGTGTTTACACGGTTCTCTGAGGGAGAAAAGGACTTCAGGCTTCAGTCAGCCGGTGATGTATGAACAGAGATACTGTTGTAATGGGTGCTTTGTTAAAAGTAAACTTTATTTTGAGTTTAGATCAAATTTTACACATGCAGCCAATCTGATTTATGTCGTATTTTCTTCATTTGAATAGTATATATTATAGTATAATTATTTAAAGAATGACAGGACACTTTTCCTGAACAACTTTGGTTATAGACAAGTTATTAGTTTCCTTACTGTCTCAAAAGTCTTGAAATAATATGTATAATTAGGAAGGTACCATTCTTTCGAATTCCTTGATTAATACACAATATAATATAAATCTAATATCCAAATTAGATTTGATTTCTTATGGTATAATTATTTAAAGAATGACAGGAAACTTATCCCGAAATACCTTGGTTATAGACAAGTTGTTAGTTTCCTAAAAGTCTAGAAATAGTATGTATAATTATGAAAGTACCATTCATCCGGATTCCTCGATTAATAAACAATATACATTTTGTCTCGGGATTTCTGTAGAAATTGACAAATTCAAAATGTATTGGACTTATTTTCTTTGGCGTTTTTGTGATAATAAATGTAGAATACATGTAAAAACGTGGATCCACATGCCCCTCACGGATCTGAAGCCCTCTCTCTCTCTCTCCTGCGTATGGAGCTCATTAGTATTCACCGCTCGTCCCTTCAGATACTTTCACTCCAGAACGCTGCAGTGAAAAAATAAAGCCAACATGTCTTCTCCGCGCCGGGACTCCAATGACCTCACTAGAGGATCGCCTCCTGATGGGGACACGTTCCGTCCTCAGCCCTGAGCCACTGGGGTGAGTCCCAGTTCACTATCCCACCCCCCCCCCCGCCCCCCCCCACACACACACTACAGTCACAGAGCTGGGCCCCGGGGGCCTCACCAACATGGAGAGTGTCAGTGCTGACGTGTTTTTTGATATTTATTATGAATTAGCATAGATTTCAATATGCGATGGGCTCATGGAGGGAAGAGGTGGTGGGGGGAAGGGGGGGTGTGAGATAGTGCTTCCATTTGCAGCAGCGATATGGCCTACTTTAGAAATCCCATATCTCTGACGGGATGGAGAGGAGCGGGTGTAGATGAAGGAGGGGTGATGAGGAGACTCATGCCTCAGTGCTCAGGGACACTCACCTTCAGGCAATGTCATGTTAACCTAAGTTCAGAGAAGCTGTTTCCTCTGGAGAGTCACATGATCTCTGTTCTACCTCTGAACGAGCCACAGACTCCTCCAGGTTCAACAGGAACTCAGAAACTCAACAGGAACTCTAACGACTCGGTACATTTCCTCACTGAGTTTTGATGGATGCTCCACATCTGCTCATTTACACGATCTCTCCTCACGCTGTGGGACTTTAATGTCTTGTTTCCTGATTCCCTCAGCGCTGCAGAAAGTCTCCAAGCAGCACAGAGACAATTCAGACTATTCCAGCGACAACACTTTAATATTGGAAGTACTTTCCCTGCTACGCTTCCGTAGATGACACGTTCTACAGTGATGAGTTCTCTCATCGATGATCTGATACTTTACATTCTGTGGTGAGGTAACAAATTGAGACTTCAAATAATAATTTGTTACGGTTTTAAGAAATATTTAATTCTGAATTTGACATTTGATTGTAAAGCCTCAGATTGAGTTCATGGTGTGCTTGAAGGTTGGAAGCTGCACTCAGACATGTTGTGTATCTGTTTCTGTTGGGAGAGAAGATTAGGACTTTGTTACAAAAAGCAGGGAGCGTACGTCTCTATGATTACTAATCCTGAGTAGAATGTAATGAAAGCTCCAAATCTACGACAATCGATTTGACTCAAAACCAAAAAGTTTAGAGTGAAATCTTTTAAAGTCAAATGAGTTAAAATCTGTTTTTAACACTAGTGAAAATGAGAGTCAACTGGAAATGTGTAGTTCAAACAGAACTCTGGAGAAAACAGAACAAACTGGACTGAATGTTAGAGATTAGTTGGTAGAAATCATAGATTCAGTAAAATGATGCTCGAGTCTATAACATACGAGTGGTGCGAGTTAAATTTACAAGGATTTTGGCCCTTATATTGTAGAATGCACTGTAAAACCTGACAAGTTAGGTCAACTCAAACTGTTTGCTGAAACTGATTGCCTTGAACCATTTAAGTTTATAAACTCAAACAATTTAAGGTTTACAAATTATTTGATTTAAGCAAAAGTAACTCAAACATTTATTGGCAACTTGAGTAACTAAAGTTAATATTGCCGATCCCTATAAGTTACCTGATCTTAAATATATTTAGTATTCTATACTCATATGCAATATTTACACAAACTTATTTACAATGTGTTGACAGAATGTAAGTGAATTAAGTAAGACTAACTTAAATTAAGAATGCTTACTTATCTTTGGACATGTTTCTTGTATACTGGGAAACCTGTGTCACCTGCTCTGAGGCGGATGAAGGATCTGTTCAATGAGGGGTTCAGTCCCTGGAGCTGATGGAGCAGCCGCTCTCCCAGTCGGACTCCACACCAGGTCCCGGCTTCCTGTCACCGTCTGAGAGACTCTCGCTGCTTTTCAGGGAAGAAAATTCATTGAAATTTTCATGGTCTTTGAGCACGAATGAGGCCTCACACTTTCCACCCCCGTGAATCTATTATAGGAATAATATAATGCATAATGAGCTCTCTGCTGCAAGGCCGTTTTGGCTGTAAGACCGGCACTCACTTTCATCGTCCCCTTGAAGGTTGAGTATCAGCAGAATGAGTTTGGTCCAAACTACTGGAGATGATCTGACTTCACACTGGGACATCTCCCTGTGACCTGGTGGTCTTTTTGGCCTTGAACTGGTAACTTCACAAGCAATAATATAGTAATATAATGGGGAAATAACGCTGGATGAGACGTCTCTCACACGGCAACCAAATGATTTCACAGCTCCGCCATCGGAAATCTTTCTAGCAACCGTACACCGGCCGTTGCTAGAGAAATGGAAGGTCATGGTCAGAGAAGTAGAGAATTTAAAAGCCTCAGATGCAGCTGAATACTGCAAAAAAAGCAACATTTTTCTCATTACTCATTTCACATAGCTCACCACAATCTGATGTAGAGTTTCAAAGTAAAAGAGCCTTGGAAATTCACATTTAATTCTTAAATCTAAGAATCTAAAATTAAAGTTTCACTTTTCCAAAAAGGCAAATGATGATTAGTAATCATAGTAATTAGTAACTCCCTGATGGCCATTGGATCTTTGTCTATCATGGAGTTGTTTGTCTTCTAACTTCCCTCGTCTATTAGAACTGTAAAAGTACAAACACAAGCAGCAGCAGGAGCATTAGCAGTAAAGAGACACTTATCCTATTGATTCTTCTGTGGACCGCGGCTGTACAATCCCACTGATCCCATGAGAAATCTGCTCTCTGCTCTGCATTGGCAGTTTGTTACTGGAGAAGCTTCGACGCTCTGATAGATGTCTGGTCACCTGGGGACCTGCTTAATAAACATTTGATTAGCTCCCGCTAACAGCCGGCAGAGGATCACAGACACGCTTGTTTGACATTTGGATGCGTTGGGCTGATTGGCAATTCATCATCTGGCTTCACACTCAGCGAGGTTGCCTTTCCATTCATAATTGATCCGCCTATTCATTGACTGCTTTTCTTATTCAATAAATCATCAAGAAAATTGGTTGAGGAGAATCATGATGCCGTGAATCACTCGCTGGGCTTTAGAGTCGCAAAGTAAAAGAGAAGTCAAATAAATTCCATTAAGATTCATTTAATATGTTTCGGCTCAGTCCACAACACTGAAGTGGATCTTTTGATCCTTTTTTAAAATGATGAAAATAAACTATGTGGTGTACTTGAAATTTATATTATTATTGCAAAATGACCGTTTGTATTTGAAGACATATTGCAAAAGATCAAATCTATTTTTGTGTTGTATAAAGTTGCTGCAGGATAGATAGATTATAGATAGGTTATAGATTTAACACTGAGTTTGAAGAGTTGTGTTGGTTTGTCTCCTTTTAGCACTTTAACATACATCAATATTCAGATTAACACAATAGTGTGAATAAGACACAACCAAGTAAACAGCGTTATTTTCATTAGATTATCTCAATCTTAAAAAATGGGAACAAAAAGATGACAATGACTGGCTCATCTCAAACTGGAAACACACGCTTGCACAGTAAACTCCATTTAATAGCAGTAAAATTTCACATTATCCCATCGAATTGTGTTGAAGTGGTTTGTGTGTTGTGTGAGTGGAGGGACAGGTTGTGCAGCCGGGCTTCTTATCAGGATGATTATAACGAGCACAGGTCTGAATTGTAATTCAGAATTTAATGTGTGATGCACAATTTGCTTATTTATTATAGTTTAGGTTTTTTTGACCCAGCAACAAACTGCACGGTTGCAGCCAATAATAATAATATTGTTGGCCTGAATTCACAGTAGTACACAATGTGACACGAATATAAAAGGTGTGTGTGTGTGCTGCCTGTTTGTGTGTGTGTGTGTGTTGTTTGGGGGGGATGTTATGTGGATGTGGAACATTTCAGTCAATATGTTATCAGTGTTGTTGTGACAGCTCGGATCAGAAAACGTTATGTTGCTGCTCATCTGCTTTTCATCAGCGCTTCTCTCCGGTAAAGTTCCACTGCATTCTGGTGCTGACCAGTTTTCAATGTGGGTTTTTTCCATTTTTCCATTTTGCTTGATTTAAGAGGCTGAAGCTTCTAATGTTGATCTAATACGTCTCACTGCAATGAGACAAGTCTTAGCTGCTGGGAGCGTTTTACGCATTCTGTGAGAGTGCAAAATGAAAAATGACTCAGCTCTGGCACAATTTTAATTAATGCTGATTCATATGCACCGTCCCTGGTAGATAGATAAACACAAATATAAATATCTTCATTAATCAGTTGGCTCGAAAAATGACGAGTAGGAACGAGAAACATCGAACCATCTCAACATAACTATAAACATATCACACTATGCAAACACACATTCTGCATAAAGTGGAATTCACTATTTGAGAGACTTAGACATCCATTTCATCAAAAATTAAAAGTAAATTGACAAATAACAGTAATAAATCCAATTTAATGAATACGACAAGTATATACATTCCACCTGTGCCTGCTTGTGGCTCATGGGGTTGAGCGGTTTGTCCACTAACCAGATAGTCAGTGGTTTGATCCCAGTCTCCCCCATTCCGTGTGTCGAAGTGACACTGAACCCCAAAGTGTCACACATAGATGCACGTACATGTACATGCATGCAAAATGCACATAGAAAGATATATAGATAGATTGATAGACAGAGCCTGACCATCCTTTTCCACTGATATCATCAGTAAAGCAAACGTTTCATCGTGGTTCCACCCGGAGTGAATGTAAAACCTCTTCTATGAATTTGGTTCTGATCGTTATCTAGAGAACGATTATACATGAAAGACTTAAATCAGCAGCAGAGTTTTGAGCTTCAGATGGAAAATTAGCAGCTGGCAAAGTGGAAATAGAAGAAATTATGTGTTGGCAGAATTTGACGATAATCATCACCGTGTGGAAACATAATCACAGTGTTTAAATTCTTACTATTGGAAAGGGTTTAATCATTTCCAGTTTTTTTTTGTGTTAATGTAAAAGAGAAACGTCCCATGGAGCCTGTGAACTCTCAGTAACAGAAGCTCCACATTGAGTCTGATTCCTCGTTCTGAACCTAAAGCAACGATCACACCTCGCAGGAAGCTGCAGCATCAGCGTTTCATCACGGGGCCGAGCAGATGGTCGCACAAAGCCGGACCCCCGCCGGTGACTTTGAACAACAAACCACTGCGTCGGCGTCCTTCAGATACTAACACACGCCCCCTGCCCTGCCCCGTGGCTCGTTGAGCAAGTGACCAAACAAGCGTCCGCTGGGGAGACGAGTGCTCATCTCACTTTAGAGCCTTAATGGCTGATTAGCTGCTCGGCTGCAGCACATTAAACAGCATGTACAGGAGGTAATTGCAGGTAAAGGGAAAAGCACAGTGTCTGTGTATTGCCTCAAGGCTGCTCCTGTTTTATCTCATACATATAACACCTGATGTTCCTAATAATATGAGTTGTCTATGTGTGTGTTTGTGACAGAAATGAGCAGGATCAGGTGTGAGGACCTTCTCTTAACTGGTGTGACACTCGCCTCTGGCTTCATTTATCCGTCCTGACAGTTTTCATCCTGAGATTCTAACACACCTGAACGCACACAGAGGTAGAAGGTTCCTTATGAAAACAACACACACACACACACACACAGACACACAGCACCTCCTCCAACAACGACAACCATCTCTGAGCTCATGCGGAGTTCCTTTTGGTGAATGAACTCTTTCCACACATCCTACGTGATATCACTAGATGTTCATTGTGGATATTCTGTATCTATCAACTGTGGCAGATACACACATCCACAGATTATCTCTGTGAACAACATGACTTGTATTCCCAATGTAAACTGACACTCCCAGCACGACAACATTCCATAAACGTCCCAGGTCTCATATGTCTCTCACCTCAGTGGTTCTTGATTATTGCTAACATGGGATTTCATTGCCTGACTTCCCTGTAATCCAGGATAACAGATTCCTCTCCACACCCTCAGCCACCTCTCATCGAATCCCCATTATTGATCTCCCAGTGCAGAAACCAGTGTCAAAGCTGTTTGTCAATAGCCAGGATCCGACTGTTTTGACCTTTCCTGGGCTCAATATGTCACGCGTGTCACTGTAGCGCTGACTTCATGTTCGGTGAAGTGATGAATTCATGTTTCAGGATCGTTAGGAAGACGACATGCAGGATTCTAACCTCTGCCACGTAAACTGAGAGGTAACACGTGTCTTCTGGGAGGAATTCTAAGATTAACATGCAGGAGTTATTGTCCCGATAATGTAAAATAAGTTTCTGCTAATGCTACGCAGCCTATGATCTCCCCTTGCTCCCCAAGTCCCAGCTAGTGTCCCCTCCTCTCACCCAATGCCTTTGAGTATAAACTGTGCAGATAATGAATGGATGGATAACTGATAGTAAAACTTGGATACAGCCCAACAGCTGTGGAACAACCTCCCTCTACTTTTTTTAATAGTGTTTATTTCTATGAAGTTGTAATTGATGAATTGCTGTGACTGCGTCGGCCTTAAACTATGATTACACAAGTTTACAACACTTGTAAATTACCTCTGGAGCGAAGGAGGAATAAGTGTCAGTGCAGCAGATTGTGGTTCAGTACAGACACGAGGACGCAGCACTGACACACAATGTGCCCTTGAGGATGAATAGGAAACAGCAGCAGGTTGTTTCGGTTGCCTCAGGATTTGAATCGTTTTCACACCGGACCCACAAACATCTGGCTGATTTATTCATTGTGAAAGGTTTTTCATTTCCAGGTGGAATGACTCTGCAGGAGCGACAGGTGTTTTTCAGCTGCAGTGATTGAAACTGGACGTGGTGATGCCCATCATGGAGACACTGAAGGGCCGTCGCCGTGGTAACTTCTCTGAAGGGTCATTCAGCCTCGCAGTCACTAATGTAAAGTCATAAAATCAACTTGAACATTTTAGTCATGAAGTGTGTTTGCAAGCGTTGGCTTCAATTTGCTATTGATAATTTGTCTTTGCTCTTATAACACCTCACATGATATCCCGGTATGATGGTAAAAGAGAGAGAGAGAGAGAGAGAGAGAGAGAGAGAGAGAGAGAGAGAGAGAGAGAGAGAGAGAGAGAGAGAGACAGAGAGAGAGAGAGAGAGAGAGAGAGAGATAGTGATAAAATAAGATGTTACTGTTGATCTATTTCACCTCATCTGGGTCTTTAAAATACTCTGAACTGTGGTTATACAAGATTTAAATAAGGTCTGTTCTTTCAAGACAAACTCTAAATCTGGATCCACTGTAATATTCAAGTATTACAGCTTTAGAAATGACCAATCTCACGGTTATCGAGGAAACTCAACGTTCTGCAACTAAAGAAAAATGTTAAAACTACAACCAAATACAGGAAAGATGAACCAGAAAGATAAATGTTTACACCACCTAACCACATCCTTCATGGTTTGATTCTCTTTCTTACTTCCCTTGTTTTCTAGTCTATCAATTAAAACATTTTCAGTTCCTCTTTTACATCACTGCTCAACATCTCATTTTACAGGAGATTTATTTTTTATTCCTGTTGTTTATCTAGTTTCTATCCCTTTTGTTATCTCTTCTATTTTACCTTTTCATTGCTCACTCGGGGTTTATGTTGTGTTTTTATTTATGTATCTGTTGTTTTTTACCTTGACTGTGTGAGACACTTCATTTTGTTCTGTATTTTAAAAAGTGCCACACAAATATAGTTTAGTATTATTATTTACTGCCGGCCCTGCCACTGCAGTTACCGCGGTGATATTACTTTATGGCATCTTCTGTCAAGAGACACACAACTGTGTTGTATTCAAACAGGAAAGACAAAGCAAGAGATGCAAAGCAACTATACAAAATATATTTTCATTTCATTGATGTGATTTAAGACAATGAGACAATGATCACAAATAGAAGAACTCAACAGTGGCACGAGACATGTGTCACTTAAAGGGACAGTTCACCTACAAATATCAATTCACTCATTATCTACTCACCACATAAATTCCTAAATAACAGAACCTGCCTGTTTGTTCTGTTCACTCACAACAAAATACTGTTCCAGCTTTATGTGTTGTTTTAATTCTCCAGATGTCACACGATGACACACTTCATTTGATCCTCCATCCTCTTTTCAATAGTTAGTACCAATCAGTTGTTGTTACACCTCTGTGTGAGTCCAAGATAACACAAACCACACTGACCAGTATCTGTTCAACCTGCAGGACCTGTGGAGTTAAACCTGTTTCATGCAGGGACAGCAAATAGTTCAATATTTGACAGAGTTTAATTTCTTAGCCTTTTATCAGCTTCACCCAGAAGACAATCATTCTTTTTGCATTACTGCAGGTTGTTACCTTTAAGTTTTAGGGTGCACAACAATTTTCAACTCATTCCATTAACCTGTAAGCAGATGATGAAAACACTGGAGTCGTGGAGCAGACAGTTCCTGTTCCAGTTCAGAGGCAGCAGAGATGAGAGATGAGACCCCCTGAGTGGTGCCCATCAGGGGGTCTCTGACAGAAACCAGTGGAGGCCCGGGGTCTCGCTGGGAGCTCACCTGGTGTGTGATGGAGCGCTGGATGAGATCTATTCATCAGCCGGCCTCGCTGAGAGATGGACCTGCCGGCTCGGCCACTGCTCACAACGGGCAGGCCTGAATAAATAATGGAGGAGGTGTGGGAGCGAGGGTGGCTCCACCGCCGCTGACCACAGCCAACGCTGAGATGAGAGCCTCAGCTGAAGGTTTCCTGTTCGGCTGAAGAGGGAAGAGAGTTTCAAAAGAAGACGAGAGCCACAGCTCAGACTCAGGACTGAAAACACAACTTATACCTGATAATCTTCATGAATGACATTTCGAATATATACTCAGACCTATTCTGTGGATGGAGGATTTCTCTAACTTCTACTACTTCAGATCAAATGGTGGAACTAAATGTACCCGAGGACACAGTGTTGGATGGAGAGCTGGTGGAAAAATATGGATCTTTGTGTATTGAGATATAACATTTAATCGATGTGGAGATCTGTGTCTAATCACTGCTCAATTGCCGACGTTTATCCCATTAAGACGTCCACATGGATTTGGCCGCGGTGTTGCTCCACACATCTTGGAAAATTGCTACCTCTGGCTAAATTAAACATCTCATCTGAAATACTAATTACTTCCAATTTGCAAAAATCGGTTTCTCAAAGCAGGAGCCAGAGATCTGCAGAAGAGACGCCCTGCAAACCAAGTCCCTCCCTTGAGTGTCATAACTCTCACATCCAGGGCAGCGTTTTCTAATAAGGTGTATTTCATAAAGAATTTAAGATGTTATAACTAATGGCTTCATTAATATTCGATTATACACCATTAAAAAGGAAAATATATGGGAGTGGAAGAATCTCTGCCAGGCAGCAAACCCTCACCCCCCCCCCCCCCACTCTTTAAATATTAGTAGAATAATTCGTCTTTGCAGAATAAACAGCTGAACAGAACTGGATCATTACACACTGAGATTATTTCACAAGATTTCATAAGACCCACGTCAAAGGGAGGTTTTTTTATGATCTGCATTTTAAATCAATCTCCATCAGACATTTTCCTTCAGTCTTAAAGAACAAATTATGATATAGCAAATATCAAAAATACATTCTATTTATTGTTAAAAGTGTTTCACAGAGACGATGAGTTGTGTGTCACCTGTTTGCTGCTGTTGGTTTGCTCCGCTGTCAGACCCGGGCCTGCCCAAACTGTTCTGGACTGTACCATCGTATTATGAACAGGGGGGAAGTGTTTTGAGAACTTATATGGACACACATGTGTATTTGTGTTTGTTATCCAGCCTCACAAGTCAGACTCAGTTTGTTGTCAGGACATCCACTTCAACAAGAGTAATAAAGAAGTTGTGTAGCTTCAAATATAGTTTTCTGAAGAGTTAGAGTCAAAGCAGCTTCCTGTAATGGAACAGATGTTATCCTTAAATGAATTGTGCTGATAGATGTGTGTGGATTTCAGAGAGAAGACGGTTCTATATCAGGAGCCGGGCAAAGTACAGATGGCATCAGATGTTCTTTGTTCCTGAGTGAAGCTGCAGACATTCTTATGGCTGAGCGTTATTTGAAGGTTTTAGGCAGTGTTTTAATTTTAGAGCCAGTATGCTACCAATTTATTAACGAAATCTTTTTCATACATTGAGCAACTGCGACACGGACTTGAAAGAATATTGATTCCTTATGAAATATTTGCTGTAGAGGAGATGAAGTGGAATATTTCTCCCATCATCATTTCTTTTTTTTTATACAGCAGAAGGAATAATAAGAATAATATCAGGGAAATGCAGCTCCTCACCCTTTCTGTGCTCACACACACACACACACGCACACGCACACACACACACACACACACACACACACACACACACACACACACACACACACACACACACACACACACACACACACACACACATGCACAAACACACACACACCCACGGTATATTTCTTCAGGGATTCCCTCTGAGCCAGATCTAATCTATGTAACAGGATGGATTAGGTTATAGATTATTAATCTAAGGATGGATGGGGATGCCAGGCTGGTTGAGCCTCCAGGTTTTCCTTCTGCCACTGAACGCTAAGTTATTGATCTGCAGTTTGCTGCCTGCTCCACGCTGGTCTCTCACAGCGAGGACGTCTCACTTGTCCACGTCCCTGTGAGCAGGAGAATCTCCCTCATCTGTAACATCTGCATCATCTGTTTGCTGATCGGTCGTGGTTTCTCCTCCACAGACGTACGGGAGCGTCTCCTGCCTGCAGAGCGTTTGCATGGTACCTTCTAATTGTCTCAGAATGAAGAATGAACCATCAGGCGCTGATCTTCTCTTCATCTTGTTAGTGTGCTTCTCACCGGGAGAAGCTTTATTGCTTTTTCAGCTCGAGCTCTGTTTCCTGTGCACTTCGAGTCACAGAGCTTCACCTGAGCAGTCCTCGTCTTCACTGAGTCGACCTTACCGTCTGGAGGATGAAAGACCAGGGTTTCATTTGCAGACATCCCCAGTGTGTTTGAAGGGAGAGTGGACCACAATGAGCCTGGGCCACAGGCGTGGGCGGATTCAGACCGCCGGCTGTTTGTTTGAGGCGAGAGAGTTATTTTCAGTTGAGGAAACAGTTCTTGTTGTGGGAGGAAGTCCATGTCGTCCTGACTTCAAAGAGACTGTTGATATCAGACACAGAAGGATTTAAATTTAACAAGAAGAATATGAATACATTATATTGCTGTATTTCTGCAGACAGAGGTTTATAGACAGGAGGGAAGTTAGTGATGCAAAAGTTACAGGCAAAAACAAAAACAGCCCAAAAACAAGCAACAAGTCAAAACCCAGACGGGGGTGATGAGAGGTGGAGGAGACATTATCAGACTTTGTTCTGTGGGAATTCAATGGTTATAAATTAAGCTTGTGGACATTTGCCATTTTGAGGGATTCAGTATCTTTATTTGTATCATCTAAAGGGATATCTGAGGATTACCCAGAATTATAATACTTCCTGCATTGTTGAAATCCCCCAAATGTTGATACTGATGGTTTAAATATCTCACATGAGTAGATGAAAATGGAAGAAGTCAAGTTTTAAGGAACAGACTTTTACTGTCTGTCGGTGCCTTTGATTATCAGACTTTATTGTAAAATCCGGTGTGAACTAAAGCTGCAAACACACATCAGCAGCTTCTTGAGAGGATTATCTACAAAACAAAGCTCCAGTAAACACAAGCACTCGGTGTACTCTCTCCCCAGGTGGAATCCTTTCTACCTTCTGCTGTATGTTTTGAAGTTTTCCATTGTCTGGTCTGTAATATGTGCAGAGAAGCTGCACCTGTGCTGTTCTGTACTGTTTTTACGAGTGTCTTCAATCCTCTGGTAATCACTCCTTCCTCTCCTCATACGTTCTCACTCCAATTTATCAGCCGACAGGAAGATGAAGGAGCCGTGAATGTGAGTTAGTTTTTTAATTAACTTTTTATAGTTGAGCTTCCGTCTGTCATCCTCCTGTAGGTGCTGCTATGTTTATATTGATGTGTTTATTTATCCGTGTGCATTGTGTTGTACTCACTTCTATATTTTCAAGTTTGTGTGACATACAACACTCTCTACATTATATATCTCCGTATCAACTGGTACTGTTGTGTGTAATACTGTTTCTTTGGTTGTGTTGATATCCCGACAGTCCTATTGGCTCTTTGTCTAATTGCAGAACCTGATTGCTCGTCTGTCCTATCGCCCTCACCGGCCCGACGCCGCTCGGATTCATCACCGAGTGCAGGTACTTCATTGTGAAGGGAGAGTGAGCACCATGGCACTGGGCTGTCAGATGGCTGCAGCAAATTATGGGTTTGTGAGATGTGGGATCTAATTCTCATTTAGGAGAGTGGATCAGTTGATGCTGAGCAGGGCTGTGAGAGCAGCTCCTCACTGACTTGACCGTGTTTGAGCCAAAATGACCGTCAAGGGCGACAGGTTCCTTGTACTCGCCATCAAAGTTTATTGGCGTGGTAGTTGAAGAGCTACAAGGACCTCGGACGTAAGACTCGTTGTTGTGTAAGTCCTAAAGGTTCCGACTAGGGCTGTGACTGAAAAAATATGATCGCAATAAAGTAGAAGGGCGCTCGGAGAAGTCACACCTCCACCGAGGCTGATGCCCTATCTCACCATGCAGAGAGAGTGGAAAACAATTCCTTGAGTCGTTCGCTAGTCCCCACACACAGTTTAATGGAAATCATGTCTGTAGTTTTTGAATAAAAACATAACCTCCTTGGTGAAGGTTCATTTTCCATTAAAAATGACAACTACTACTAATTGATTAATGAATAAAACATTTTGAACTTCACATTATGAAATAAAAACATGAATATATTCAGTTAAATGTGTATCGATTCATCATCAGTCATGCAAATTTTATTACAATTCAACTAATTGTTGTGAAATATTATCATATATTTCTTTATAAAACGAGAATATTGGATATTTGACATTTTTTATTTCCTCATGTTCATTTTCTAGCTTTTTCTTTGCCATTTTCAACATTTCATGATAATGTTGAAATCTCATGTTTGAAATCCTAATTATTCATTTGATTTTCAACGCTAACTTCCTCTCCTGAGCTGCTTCTACAGACAAATCATTCATTGCTTCCTGATGTTTTCTTCCAATTCCATATCAGACACTTATATCCAGTCTGTTTGGCTGCAGCTCGTTATTGGAATCACACGGTGCACGAGTCTCCTCTCTTGTCTGTTATTAACGTTTCGCTCCCTAATATCTTCCTCGCCATCTTCACTCTTCCCTGTTGTGCACACGAACAGACGATCAAATTGAAAGTAGATTCTCACTTCATGGTCTCGTTTTCCCTGTGTAAAAGGGAAAGCTGCTGGCTAAATCATCAATCTAGTGGAAAACACGTGTCGGTATCAGCACCCACTGGTCCCATTGTCACGCTCCTGTCTGCCGGAGAGCAAGTGGCAGCGCACACTCCTGCCAAATGAAGATTTGGACAGGTAATCCACTTTCCTAGCCATGCATTTCATGTGCAGGCGATGGCAGGATGAGAAGACTTAGAATCTCATTGAGAGTCCATTCCAGGGCCGAGATGTGCAAACCCCAGGAACGATGACCCGTGAAATCAAGGTGCGGACCACTGTCTCCGCCCGGCTCCGTCCGTCCCCGTCCTCATTACGACAACTTGCAAAACAGAGAGGAAAAGGTCACAGAGAGAGAGAGAGAGAGAGAGAGAGATGGCAGCACGGAGAGGAGAAGCTTAACCTTCAGAGAGGAAACTGGATGCAAGTGAGCAGGAAGTACACGTACAGGAGGGTGTCATCAGCGTCTGTCATCCCAGTGCAAAGGTAGATGAAAGGATTTGTTTTCATTTAGCGTCTACATGTACAAAGAGAAAAGCCACTGTTCCGGCTTCTTAAAAATGCAAATTGCCGCCTTTTGGTTCCCTAACAAAGAGTAAACAGGGACGAGTCTTTGTGTCCCACCGAGCTGTGATGGACTCCGGGAGATGAGGAAGCTATTTCCTCTTCAAAGCAAATTGAACAGAATTGATTCCGTCCCATCCTTTTTTGCGAGAGTGCAGCTTCAAAGGGAATGTTTCTCCAAAGCTTTGTAACCAGTGTCATCTTACTGGAGCAAACCAAATCCCCTTGTTGTGAGCGTGTGATCCAGTCCCCAGCCAACTCAGAGTTAATTAATTCCTCTAACAGACAATTAGTCCGTTCAATCAAATCCTTTGGGCTCGTTTGGATTGGGATACGTCCAGTTTCCCACTAAAGCTAATGATTAATCACATTGATTACCCACTGTGTTCACAGGAAGCGTCCTTCATCACCACACAGCTGAGTCCCTCCTCGTCTGGATCCCGTGGCTTCAGTCCCACGTGGAGACTCACACCACTAACAGCGTTTTTGGGTTTATTAATGTGACTCGTTATGTAAGTTTATTAAATGTTAATTTTGATCAAAATGCATATGTATGACTTCACTGACGGAGATTTTAGCATTTTCATTTACACATCAAATGACCCTAGCTTACGTATTCATGCAGAGATCCACTCAGTTCAAGACACAAGATAAACTGAAGAACAGTAACTTTTTCCTGGAGAAGCAGACAGAACTAAAGGTGGGTCAGTTCCAATCTCAGAGGAAAGGAGATTTTATTTCTCTTGCATGACTTTGCAGGAACTGAATCCAAGACACATTTTTTTACAAATTGCTGCAATAACCTTTTCGTTTCTGAGCTACAGTTGAATTTATATAGGTATATATTTCTGTTGTTTTATATATATATATATATTTTATTGTACTTTCCACTCCAGCAGCACAAGAACACTTCCCTACTGGACACTGACACAATCACATCATTGCATCCCATTCCTGTATCTGTATATATATTCTCCATATGTGATTTATGTATGTATGTCAGTGAGGTGTTTAAGTGTTAACTGTATAAGCTACTGGATGATCTGAATTTCCCTCGGGATTAATAAAGTATCCATCTATCTATCTATCTATCTATCTATCTAATCGTTCTCAAACAGGAATTAGGTTTATTTTATATTCGAGTGAAAGTTCAACACCTTGTTCTGTCGAGCAGGTTTTTGATTCAATGTTTTTAATCCACTGCTCCACAGAAGAATACTTTTAATGGAATCTATGGCTGCTCTTGTATCTCTTACAACATATCAGTAGATTGCTGCTTCTGTCCTTTCAGATTCTTCACTTTGCTTTCTCAAAGTATCCATGTGTCCATTAGCCTCAGCGTTTGCATGTCTTCTTTATTCCCTGAGAAGCTCTTTAAAGCAGAGCTCTGTGTGAAGAGCAGCACTTCACTCTAAGGGTTTCGCCTGTAGGTGCTTCTCATATCTACTGCTCACATCCGCCAAGCTGTGCACGGAGCACTGTGCACACAATGGTGCTGATGGACCAAAACCCACGAGTCATTGAAAGAACCTATTACACGACGCATACATGTTCAGTCATGCACATCACCTGCAGCGCTCTGCTTGTGGCCGTCTGACAGAGAAGGTATTAGCTATTGAAGAGTGATATGGAAGTCAGTGCATGTTAGTGTCGAGAACTAATAACACACAGACACACATCTGCACAAAACTCTTACTTTGGTTAGTTTCCTGAAGTCATCGAGCACTGGAAATAAACCTGAAGCAGATTCCATCAACATGAACAACACAAGTGATGGTTTTTCACAAGACATTGATTTTTAAAGGTTTTTAAAATACAGATACAGACAGAGGGATGAAATGTGCATACAACAAAGTGCAAGATACACACACACACACACACACACGCACACACACACACACACACACACAGACACACACACACACACACAGACTCATAGTCTCACACACACTCCCTCCTGCAGCTGTATACACATCTACACTCGCTCTCATCACCTGTTCAGCATGACAGGTAACACACTTACACACACACACACACACACACACACACACACACACACACACACACACACACACACACACAGACACACACACACACACACACACACACACACATACACACACACACACACACACACACACACACACACACACACACACACACACACACACACACACACACACACACACACACAAACACACACACATACACACACACACACACACACACACACGAACTCCAAGCAGGCGTCAGTGGCCTTCTGATGACATCACCACACGAAAGCTCATCTCTATAGAAGTGGATATCGATATAAAACATATTAACAACGATTCAGGAGTTTCCGGTGATTATACACTAATGAAAAAACATAATTAGGAATATTATATTACATTTCTGCTAACAGCCCCCCCCCCCTTCCTCCCTAATCCTACACACTGGAACTTTACAGTAATTAGCCCATAGCAGCTTCCTGTGTGGTGTTAGCAACAAATCTCTGGTTTATATCAAAGCTTAAAGGCTTACGTGCACATGATCTGCCTCTGTGCACGGTATCAATCCACCGCGGAGTGAGACAACAACTCACGGTAAATGAAAACAAATGAATAACACAATATCCTGTGTGGTGGGAGGCGTCTTGCCCCGTGTACACACACACTGAGATGCAGCCTCGGAGAATCTTGTCACCAGGGTGCAAACGGGCAGAATCCAGCTAATGAACTCCTCAGATAACAATGCATGATGGGAAACACATGTGCCACAATTGTTCAATTAAACCCCTAGTCCTTTGATTGTGTGGGTGGGTGGGCTGGGGGGGGGGGGGGGTGGGGGAGTCCTTGAATATCTCAACATTTCCAGGTCATAACTATTTGCAAAGCGAGACCCTGGGAGAGCAGAGCGGAGACAAAGGAGGGAAAACAAAAAGAATGAAGAGGGTTTTTTTCTTTATTTTCTTAGACAAACAGACAAAGCAGAAACACCACAGCACCCGAGGGCTGAGTGTAATTCACCGGCTTGTGAAGGCCGCTGCCGACACGTTTACTCACTTGTGTCCTGGAGAAGCATATTTCTCCCCCCCGGCCTGTGGAACCACTCGATATCAGCGCCTCGCCCCTCGGAGCTGAGAGTTTCCCTCGGAGCTGTAATAAGATGTTCTCTCTGTTCGCCACATCGTCCGTGTCCAGGAGGTTTATCACTGCTGAGGTCTGTTATTCATCCAGATGGCATCAAGACTAAAGTAAATCTAGTATAAGCCGGGTTTGATTACCATGCTAATCTTAAAGTGAACCATTAAAGGATGTATGTTGTTGATGTAAAGATGACATGTGGCAATGTGCATTATTGTTGAAGAAGAAGACAGAGTTTAAAACTTTCCCAAAGCAACTTTATGATATGATCAGAAACACACGGACAAAAACAGTGAAATAAGACATATTACTGATGTTTCACTGATTAATCTGCTGGTGAATTATTGTGAACTAAGAGCTCTGGTCATCTGAGAGCTGTGAGTATTTAAGGTGGAGATGTTATTGGTCTAATTAATAATCTGTTTGGAACTGTGCAACCTACAGGAAGCTCCTCAAGGTTCACATCCTGTTTGAGGCTCTGTGTTGTTGAGGGAAACTTTAATGTTCACGTTTAATACCTTCACTCCAATATTCAGGATATATTGTACTTACGTGGTGCTTTTACTGTACTTGACAACATTTGTGTTGAATCAAATTACCGGGAATAACTCCATGCCTCGCAATCTTAGGCTATTCTGATGTGTGCTATTTGGCAACTTATTATTAACTTGAAAGCAAAAATGTTACCATCTTAAGTCACTAAGGGAAAGATTTACCTATTTACATTAACATTCGTGTTTCTTTGTTGTTGTGTTCCTGGTGTTAAACGTTGAGAGATATATTGTGTTGTGTCTGCTTCACTACACAAACCTCATGTCCCTTTAGTTGCTGGCTTGCTGCTCGCTGCTGGGCAGATGCAAACAGCAGGATTATCTTCTGCTCTGAACACAGCTGCCTACGCTGAATAGAATCCCCCCTAAACAAAATGTGTTTTAAATAAGGCTGAAAACACCTTCAGAAACATACAGTATAGAGACAGTATGTTATGTTATAAACAGCCGGGAGGAGGTTGGACGGGTATTCAATGCTAGTTGGCTCGTAGGCTAGTGAAGGTAAAGTGGAGGGACCACTTTGTTCAATCCCCAAAAGTCAGTGAGCAGCTGAGGCGGATACTTGTGATATATAAAATATATAAAATTTAAAAAAGGAAAATAAAATATATACATCTAAATATATATCTTTAAAGATATATATTTAGATGTATATATTTTATTTTCTTACTTGTGATATATAAAATATATAAAATTTAAAATAGAAAATAAAATATATACATCTAAACATATATCTTTACAGAAAATAAAATATATACATCTAAATATATATCTTTACAGATATATATTTAGATGTATATATTTTATTTTCTATTTTAAATTTTATATATTTTATATATCACAAGTCTCCGCCTCAGCTGCTCACTGACTTTGGTGATTGAACAAAGTGGTCCCTCCACTTTACCTTCACTAGCCTACGAGCTTAGGGAATAACAATGAAATAGAATATCAAAAATTTAAAATAGAAAATAAAATATATACATCTAAATATATATCTTTACAGATATAACAGCTGTGTTCAGATCTGTACAGATATATATTTAGATGTATATATTTTATTTTCTATTTTAAATTTTTGATATTCTATTTCATTGTTCTTCTATTTTATTCTTTTTTATTCTATTTTATACTATTTCTATTTTTATTTTATTTTTTTGGGTTGAAATTACTGAGCATTGCTTAAAGAGAGTGTGTGACCTAAGCATTTCATTGACAGTGACTACTTCATGTTATCTCTGTTCATTTGACAATAAAAAATCTTGAATCTTGAATCTTGAATCTTGAATGGGGTGAGTTCACCAAACAGAGACAATTACCCAAATAATGACTTGGTAAGTATCTTATTCATCATTACAGAATTCACAAATATATATAATAAATAAAGTGTGAGCCTAGTGATGGTTATATTGGTTTTTAGCATTTAAATGCAGCATAAATTGGCCTAATTGTTTACGGAACAGTCGGTACGAGCAAACACTTTATTGTTAATTGTTGAGATTTGAGTCGCTGTCAGAATCAGAACATTGATAAGTGCAGCTTGAAATGTTTTATATTCACCTGATGTTCCACTAGAGCTCATCCAGCCCCCACAACCATTAGCCCACACTAGCATGACAGGTAGCAACAGGTAGCTACAGATCAGTTGTTTCAGTAACAACAAACCCACAAATATGATCTTGCTTATTCCAACTGTAAAATGATAGAAACCTTCTTCATCAGTGGATTTATGATTGAGGAGAAGAGTCCAGTTGAAGCTGTAGCTCACAGGTTTGTAAGATTTGGAAAAGGCAGAATAATGCTGAGTCTCTGACTCGGCTTAACCAACAAGGTTTCTCCTGATGAGGACATTTTGGAAGTTTGCTTTCACTTGAACGCTTCACACTGGACTCTGAACGACACACACGCACCCACACACACACACGTGCATGAGTATGAGCATGCATGTGAAGCAACACCATTCTACCACAGCAGAGAACCTTGGACCGCAACACGTTCACAGAGGAAGTGTGACTGAACTCCAGATGCCATCACTCCTCTACATCTTTACATATGAAAATAGATTTTTGCTGCTGTATTGATGTTTAAAATATCACGCGTGTAACCTTTAAAGGCCAAACACTGGAAACTCAGCCGAGGGGAAACTCCAGGGGTCTCATTCTGCCCTGGGCCTTCCTTGCAGGTTATTACAATCCTAAATTACTAATAAACTTGTTCTGTCTCAGTGTTTCCATCGGTTTCATGTGTCTACAGGTTCTATTGAATAGTTTTTGGGATGATGCTCATATCCTCTATCGGCCCAGATGACACATGGAGCTTCTTCCTCCTTCTCTTCCTCTTCCTCTTCGTTACATTAACGTCTCATCACTACATGTCCCTGACTCCTCTTCCTCTCCAGAGACTTTGTGCTTTATCGCTGCAGATTCAACTTGGTGGAAGCTGAGGGTGAATTCTGATTGCAACTAGATTGATTAGATATTTAATATGTTTACACACATTTACTACTGACCATGCCTCTATCGTTATAAATGTCATTAGTGCTCCCTTCGTATCTGTCTGACATTGATACTCCTCTTCATTTATGTTGTCGTTTGTCATGAATGTTGTAAATATTGTTATTGTGTTGATGTGCTCTCCTTATGGGAGAGAGATCCTTCACATGTGTCTCTCTCTGAGGTTATTTGGTAGTTTTTCCTCACTCTGGAGGTTTGAGGACTGCCAATCAAATTGTGATTTGTGACTATGGGCTACACAAATAAAATCAGGTTGATGGTTGAAGAGATCAATGCGCAGGTATTTCATCTGGTTTGTGCATGTGAAGGTATTTAACAAGAGACTGGGATTGTGCAGCCTGTAGAATCCCAGTTGGGCTGTGGTGGGACCACTGGCACAGACACGGATCTCGTCAGACCTGGAGTTTTTTTCCCACTATCCTCCGGACCCCCCATTGAGAAATCGGTCGCCCCTGGTTACCCATCATCAGCACCGGTCGCTTTGCGCAGCAGCCTCCACACATCTGGCCGTGCGCTGCGCGACGCACGGAACAAAGAGCATCAGAAGAGCTGAGGAGCTGCAGAGGATCAGAAGCTGCAGAGGACCAGGAGCAGAGGAGCAGGAGCAGAGGACCAGGAGCATCAGAAGCTGCAGAGGACCAGGAGGAGCAGCAGGAGCATTAGAAGCTGCAGGAGGAGCAGGAGCATCAGGAGGAGCAGGAGGAGCATCAGAAGCTGCAGAGGACCAGGAGGACCAGGAGGAGCTCGCTGTGTTTCCTCCTCTGCTGCGGGTCGCTGGGATAGAAGGAGTGATTGTGTCGGAGTCCCATGATGAACCAGACCGCCTCCGTGTCGCATCAAGTCAAATGCACGTCCACCAAGACCATCAAGGTAGGGTTCCGGTTCGATTCCTCCCGCTGAGAGGAACTTCTCCATGTGTTCTGAGACTGAATCTGTGTCTGAAGCAGCTGCAAACTTCGCTGTGAGCTTTGGCGCATTGACGCGCAGCTCTTTGGAGAGAAGGTCTGTGGATTCACAGCCTCAGCCTCTGGTTGTTGTGAAGTTACGATCTCCTGTGGGAAGCGGATTCATTTCAAACATGCGGGTTCACAAGGAGCCTGAGTCCAGCCGGTGAAGGTCCGGTGCAGATGTGCTGGAGGATGGATGAGGAGACACAAACTGGCGCAGTGGCCAGATTTCATTCACATCACGTCGTTTCTCCGCGTTATTATTATAACGCGTGTGTGTGTGTGTGTGTGTGTGTGTGGATCGCATGTGGAACCCTGCACCATCACACACCAGTCAGGCTGCCTGCTCTGTGTCTGATGGCGCATCACTTTGCTCAACTTTGCCATGAGATCATCCTGATTCACAACCTGTTGTCACAATGAACACATGAGGAGTGTGTGTGTGTGTGTGCGTGCATGTTCCGTGCGTGTGAACAGGTGATCGCTTTTTGTCTGTGTCACGACCGAGAAACGTCCAATGCAACATCCGCATTGTCTCCATATAGTGCACCTAAACCTGGGAGGAGGGAGTGTGCAAGTGTGTGTGTGCTTCTAATGCAGTGTGTGCGTGTGTGTGTGCGTGAATTTGAGCGTGCACACCCTCTCTCTTTGTGTGTGTGTGTGTGTGTGTGTGTGTGTGTGACTCAACAGTGGGATCGATTTTGCTTCGCATCACTTTTCAACCTCGATGTCCCACCAGAGAAATTTAGCTTTGGGGCAAATGCATCGATCCTCCCTCCACCCCCCCCCCCCCCCCCCCCCCACCCTACTATCCCAGAGGCGAGCAATTCTGGAACACAAGGCTGAATTCATTACTGGAGTTTGACTTGGGATGAAAGATGAGGGGAAATATGAAATTGGTTAATAGGATCCGTGATGTTTCTAGTGTTTTTTTCTTGGTAGAATGAGAAAGTGCTGCTCTGCTCCTCTCAAGGCTGAGGAGGCGTCAGTGGTCCTGATGCTGGGTCCCTCTCTCTGGGACCCTTTCAGATCTGGGACCACCTGCAGCTCTTCGTCTGTCGTCTGTCTTCGTGCTGCTGATGTTAGTTCGATGCTGGTTTTCACCGACCGTCCGTAAATTTCCCGTGAGCCACAAACCAGGATGCTCGTAAAAAAAAAAAGGGCATAATAAAAGCTGCTGTGCTGTGTTTTAAAATGAGGTGTTTTGATTTAGGGCCTCGTTGGGACCTGGTGTATAAAGTCTGAAGGTATCGACTATTTTGAGCCTTGAGTGTTGCATGAATTATAACTCATAAGAGTGCAGGACGAACTAACTGGAGCCTAAATGTGTGGATTTTTTTGGGCAGGTTTGTGGTTCTGAACAGTCTGAGCAGAACAAAATATTGAAATGTAATATTGTGAACGTGCGTAAAGCTTTTATATGTTTGGCTCATAGTTTACATCATAATAGAAAAAGCCGACCAAGCGGCAAAACTGTGAGAAGTCATTTCCAACAACACCAGTAGAAAAAACTGTTTTGAATGCAGTAGATTATGGGATGCATCCAGCTGAGAGCTCTATGATGAACATCAACATCAGTGGCAGATTTGTAATTGTCTGTTTTCACTTTTAGTTCATGTTTCTAAAACAGCAGAAGCCCATGCAGCTCTGATTGATTTAAACTGCTTTAAATGACAATTCTGGTTTATTTGATGCTTTACGTAGATTAGGCCATTATAGATTCATTAATGTGATTTGTGAACACTGGCATGTTGCTGCATGAGAGTGGAAGAAGAAGCAGGGTCGGCCTGATGAGCAGGCAGAAGAGGGAGGGACTGGGAACAGCACCAGTCAGACTGGTTGTCATAATTAAAATATGAATACTTATGTAACAGCAGCAATGAAATCAGTGCCAGGTTAAAGTGGTAGGAATGATGATAGTAATAATAGTTATGATAACAATAGTGACAGTAGTGGTGTCAGATCTGGATCCTGCAGACCTGGAGTCAGACACACCAGCAGAATGAGCGAGAGAGATGAAAAGAACCATCTCTGTCAAACTGAGCTCAGTCCACCTGAAACCAGCATGAAGACACAAACACAGAAATATGAAATGTGAACGGACTCTTGTAGCTTTGGCAGAAAACAGTGACTTGACGCTTCTTGTACTAAACAGCTGATGGAGGAAACGAGACAAAGGAAACAGTGGATCCCATAATGGATATAAATGTGAATAACAGTCGTGGTCAGAAGGTCACTGAGGCTCCATTGAGTTTCCTTTTTGTAAGAGCGTTCAGAAAACATGCACCCGGTCGTCCATCACGTTGGCTTTTATTTAATTTGTCATATCATCGTCTGTGAGCTACAGATTGTGTCTCTACACTTTGTGGTTCATCCCCCAGTTAGAAGGTTCCTGCTTGGAAGCTAATACAACCACATCACTAAGAGGGAGTTTTACCAAGTGTCCCGACATGTGCATTTTTATTCAATCCTGTTAAACCTTGGTTCCTTAGAGACCGAGGACTCATCGGTTTGATTTGAGTCTGTCAGAGTGACAAGGACAGTCGTCTGGGAGTTGGTGAATAAAACAAGGACGATCAATGGAGGTAATTAGAAAAGACAGACGACTTGTTGTAGCATCCAAGGAGAAAAGGCAGCTGGGGCAGAAATGACAGGAGTTCAAATCTGAAATCACTCCAGAGCTGGAGACAGGTTTGTTTCTTATTATTTGAGGCGGAGGAGGAAGTGAACAGAAGTGGTTTTGTCCAGGTAACATTAAATAATCCATATCCTCTTTACTGCAGCTTGAGGCTCTGACACCTGGATCCACATTCTGAGCAAACACCACAAACACAGACAGGATTCTTTGCTGAGCCCAAAATGGTTTTGGGGGATCTTTGCTTTCTGAGGCAGTGACAACACACAGAGCTTGAATTCTTTGAGAGTATTCGACCTCGTGTTCTGTTGCTTGGAGGGTTCGCCGTGGGCTGCACCCCCGACGGCTCGCAGGAGTGCTTACTTACCACGGCACTTCTTTCTGAGTCTCTGTGTGCAGCAGTGTTGCACCTGTGCTCAATGCATTCCCAGCCGGTTACAAAACTCCCAAATCACGACCGTGCTGAGTGACACTGTGTGTGGAGCGTCTGCTACAGATGCACGCTGCCTTCAAAACCTGTTTTCAGAAATCTGTGAAAACAAGCAGGGATCACGGCCGGGATTAAAAACACCCAAACTCGTCTGTGGCGCACAAAAAAACCCAGCTAATCTCTTCATGTCTGACCCTGGTCGTCTCGGTCGGGGTCTTAACGTCTCTCTGTTATCCTCTTAAATGCCCCCCCCGTCGCATTGTGGCTGTGTCCTTACGCCACCAGTCAAGATAAGAAATCCAATTAGGAAGAGGCACCAGATTTGTTGTGGGCCTTCGCTGGTGCCGGGGGTCTAGCGGCGTTTAGCGAGGTTGGAGGCAGCTGGAGGCGGGTGTCGGTGGAGAGGCCCCCCCCCCCGAGTGTTAGGTCCACCCACATGCAGATTTCAGAACTGGGATTGTGGAGGAAGCAGGAAGCTGTGTCAGCTCCTCTCCTGGCGTGCACATCAGTGACGGGAGCACAGGGTTGTGTAGGAGAACGAGCTGCACTTCCCAAGCTGTGCTGTAACACTGGAGGGTCTCAACAGGGAGTTTGGTGGAAGTGACACTCTGTGATTTATGTAAGTGCAAAGGACTGAGTCTGTTTTTTTTTGAAATACCAATTTTAGGATCCTGTTTCATGATGACAAGATGAAGTACCTCTGAGTGCGGTGGTGCCACTGGAGCCACCACCCACCCGCTCGCAGACATTTATAGTCACATCACTGAAGTTCTCCAGTGACAAAAAAGCAGGGAGCTGAAAATTAAAGTGACATGAAGTCTGAGAAACAGTCGGCAAAACTGTGTCTTTCATGAAAACCATCCCAAGTCAAACTCCAGAATCTTTCCTCTTCCCTCAACAGAGAGGAAGGTGCTCTGGTATTTAGAAATCTGAGCATTTCCACCTGCAGTGTTTCCTATAGGGCTACATTGATTTATCGGTGGTGGCGTCTCAATGATATCAACATTGACCGCCACATATTGATTTTCTATTTTGTTTTTCACTATTTCAAATGGGTAGAACTTTACATTATCGCAGAGCTGTGCACGGAGCATCGATTCTTTATCTCGCTCTCACACAAACACATCGACAATGTGACGTCTCTCTGTTCATACTGAAGGATGCTGCTGCTGTTGGGGTAGTTGCTTGAAAATTGTTTCTCTTTAAAATGATTTTTTGGGGCATTTTCATGTCTTTATTTATAGCAGAGTGAAGAACAGAAGGAGAAAGAAGGACAGGGAGAAAGGGAAATGTTCCCACTGACTCAAAAGGGCTCGTCCTGAGGTGGGAGTCCGACCAGTGGGATTGTTTTTTTATTATTAGTTATTATATGATATTTAAATCCCTCATCCAGCCTGTGACGACTGGTGCATATGCAAACGCCAAATTTCCACAATTGGAACATCCCTAAATTTGTGCACATAGAACCTTAATGAGCTGTTTGTATATTTATGTTTCGTGGCATCAACCCGGTTCTCCAACAATCATCACACTTGCTTATTACACAAGGTTTCCGGACCTTTAGTTTAAGTGCTTTGAAAAATAAAGGATAAAACAAAAGGGATATTAAATACGGCTTTAATCTCAGTAATTTAAAAAGCTCACAGACTTCATAAATTAAATGCCTGATTGATTGATTTGCACACATCTAGTTAGTGAGATTCACTGAGTTATTGACTTTTTTAAGTTTATTTTGAGAGCTGATTTCATGTCAGGTCCAATTTATAGATTGCAAATTGAGTAAAAGCAAAGTTCATACACCAAACGATGCTAAACGATTTCCTCTGTCGTAGATTGTCTCAGTGAGCAAACATCCACTGGAGCGTCTGTCATGCAGTCACTGAAAATCTCCTCGAACTGGAGCATGTTCTGTGTCTGTGGATTTATTCAGCTTCTATGCTCTGATGTGCTTTGATCAGAGAAAAGTTCTCATGTCGCTGCTGCAGTGACAGATTTCACAGATAAGTAATGAGGACGCTGCTGATGGAGACTAAGCTGTAATCAACCTCCGTCATGAGGCAAGTGTTGTATTTTAATTTCTACCGTCACTTCGACATCTGAAGCATCAGTGAGGTGGAGAAACGGTTTAACCGTGAAACTCCTCCATCTTTATAAGTGTGAGTCTGAAACGTGAAACGCCAACAGAGACGTGTTCCCGAGATGAAAAGCTGCTCGGAGCCCGTTTGATGTCTGACGTGTCAAGAGACAGACGAATATCAAACCATAAAGAATTCTATTTCTTTTAGTCTGGGTAAACAAAACACACAATTCAAAACATTTCACTTTTTCGTTTGTGTTTGAAATTGTACAATATGTACAGAGCAGCTCGCTCGGCCCTCTTCTTTCATCCGAGCTTTTTCCAATCCCCGGCAGGAAGACGAGTATTGTTTCCAATCTGCGATCCGGCGCACGCCAGCGATAGCTTTCATCTCCACGAGTCAGCAGCCGGGACGCTCCACAACTCATCCGGCAGGTTATTGAACCTGTGAGGCGTTCCCCTGTTTCGGAAGATCTATCACATAAACAGTCTTTAAAAGCTGCTCGGGCCCCGGCTGGCTCCGGGTGTAATAGATTGCTGGAATCAGTCTCATAAAAATGATTGCGTTGGCCCTTGAGTCAGTGAGTCTATAAATTACAGAGCTCTGCCAGCTGATCTCGGTATATCCTCCCCTCCGAGTACATCTCTCCTTCCCCGGGTCCCACCGAGGAACGAGTGATAGATGTGCCGCTAATTTGTTTTGCGGTTGAGACATATGTATCTGCCACTCATTTGAATAAGAGCGCTTTGGCTCCAGAAGGCTTATTTGTCCCTGTGAAGAAAAAGTCAAATGATGCAACCTGTCGTTTTTTCACATTATATTTGCCCTCATGTGATCCGTAGAGTCCTGACTGCTGCTTAATGACTTCCCTCTTGAAGATGTGAAGTAGCTTCTCCTGAGATCTCAGTGGTTATTGAGAAAAAAAGTTTCAGACCATAGATTCATTATAGACTCAAACATTGAATGGAAAAGGGAAAAAGCAAAGTTACAGTCTCATGAATGTCATATCTCAGTTATGCCTCAAATTTGGCCGAACAGCCTCTTGGACTCAAGGATGAATGGATTCGAATTTGGTGGGAAAAGGTCAAATACCATTGTGTGTGTACTCGGATTAAGTGATATCCAAAAGGTCAAAGGTCAATTTCCCTGTGACATCGTAATGTTCTCGTCGTTTCTTTGAATTCCTTCAATAGCTTCACGAGTGGATTTTACTGGAAATGAACCGAATCAAACAACGTGTTCTCAGCGTGTTCTCTCTCTCTCTCTCTCTCTCTCTCTCTCTCTCTCCCTCTCTCTCTCTCTCTCACGCTCTCTCTCTGCTTCAATGCTGCACATGTAAAAATGAACCCTTACATAAAATACATAAGTATGACCAAGAAAATTCACACAAAACTCCCCAAAGATGAATCAGTGTTAGAAGCACAATAGACAGTTAAAAATCAATGCAGGGAAAGTAGAAAGATTTTTTTTTTTTTTTAATTTCACTGGAGCTGGAACTGGGAATTCTAGGGGGGGGGGGGGTGAACAGCTGCTCCACTTTTCTCTCATCAAATCCATTGTATCACACAGAAATCCAACATTTCACCTGAGCATTGACAGAGTGAGAAGCAGCTTAATGAAAACAGCTGTGGTTTTTCACAGGGGGGGGGGCCTGATCATGGTCCCGGTAGAGCGGTCGTCCTCTAACCAGAAGCTCGGCGGTTCGATCCCAGTCTTCCCCAGCTGCTACCAAAGTGTCCTCGGGCGAGATACTGAAGTAAAGGAAACAAACTCTATGTTGTACAAAGGTCAGAACGACTTTATGAGGCAAAGCAGAATGAGTTGAACCAGAGGAGAGAAACATTACATCTGTCACTGCAGGTGAAACGGCTGGTGGGGGGGGGGGTCACCAGGTCACGTTGGCTTCCCACTGACTGTCTCCTGGCAGCGAACGACATTTACAAAAGGTTTAATTCAGAAAGTTAGCGCGGGCCTGAAAGGCTTTGACATTTAATATGAGTTTGCCTTTGTTCTTTACTGGGCTGGTCTGGAAAGTGTTTCTTTTTCCCCCTCGATCTATGTATTAAAAAAGACGATACTGAGACGGTAACTCTCAAATGTCGAGTTCTCCCTGCAGCCCTGACTGTTGTCACTGAAACATCCATCTCATCTGTGAGCCCCTCGGTTTCTACCGGAAACATAAATCTGTAATCGCCTGAGAAGAACTCCTGCAGAGGAGTCGAGGTGACTCGGTCAACTGGAGACTGGTTTATGTTTCCGGTGCTTTACCCAACTTGTGTTGCATTAGTTATATATGAAATATGACAATGGGATTAACATAATATCATGTTGGTTCACAAAGGGAGTTAACGGAGCCACTGGAGCCTAACGACCCGAGCAGACTTTACTGAGGAGGAGAGGAGCAGAACTAGAGTCTGCTCTGGGGATCCAAGAATTATAAATATTGAATTTATTCTGGGGCCAAATCGCACACAAATTTAACACTGAACTTTCTCTGGCCTTTAAGAATACAGGTGCCAAGTGTGAAGTGGATAACATGAATGGGTTATGAGATATTGGTTACACACAAACAAACAAACAAACAAAAATGCAAATGAAAGGCACAAGCTCCTGGGACAGGCGCATGCTAGTTGTGCTACTCCATCTAAAGAAAGATGGAATAAATAAAAACCGTTCAACAAGTGTACGTTGGCGAAAGAAGACGCATATCACACTATTATTGCACCAGCTGCTTTACACCAGTATGAACACTGGGCCCATTGTCTGATCTCACACTTAGAGGAAAGGCAAGTTATTGAAAAACAAAGATACATTTTGTTTTAACACGTTAACTTTTGAATTTGTGAAATATTGCCTTGGAAACAACAGATCTGATCTGTCGGCTGCTGAGCGTTTAATCTTTGAAAAGAATAGGAAACGACTTGTGCTGCTGCTGCTCCGGCCACAACAACAGATGAACTGCGGCTGATTAAAGATGTTCTCAGACGGACTTCTTTTGCTCAGGAAGTTTCTGATCTCAGTGATCGACCCTGAAGCCTGGAAGTGGTTGACATGATGAGAGCAAGGAAAGGAGATTCAATGCTTCCTTTGTCATCTCCTTCAGCAAAGGAAACACCAGACACTCCTTTGGAAAAGAAAGGAGATAATGCAGATCCAACATCTCTGTAGTTTCACCAAAGTAGATCGATGTATATGATTTAAACAACAGAGCTTTTTTAAATGAAATTACATTCATAATTGAATGAGTAAAAATGGCCAAACCACACATGCAAGGAAACTCAATATATATATATACTGTATATGTCTGTATAGTATTTACTTTGGCTTGATGCTCAGCTCAATTCCCCATTTTTATTATATTAATATTTGAACTGCTGAAAGTGTTCTTCTTGTTTTCCCCTTTCATATAAAATTTTGTATAAAATGAAAAACCATAACTTGAGCTGCAGACACACAGCGTCGAGTCTGTTTTAAAAACTAAGCGAGTGTAGATTCACGCTGCCGTTGTCTTTTCTCTGAAGTTTCTCCTTCACCTCCTCATGTTTCCCATCGAGGTCAAACACACGTGGTTCTGAGCAGAGATTCTTTTGACTGTTTGTCAGAGAAATCCTTCAGGATGAGGTGATTTATGGTTTTTGTATCCGTGCATGTATTAGTGCTGCTAAGTTGGAGTGTTTCTCTCTTTGTCACCTGGCAGAGGAACAGGGTGTTGATTGGTGCAGAACCGAGAGAAACCTGTGAAATCCGGGCCAATTAACAGCAGGTTGGAAATCCACCGCTCGGCCTGAAGCGCTAAACGATAATCTTTCAATCCATCATCTCTTAATGTGAAATTGTATGAAAAAAACTCTGTGGAAATGTATGAATAATAAGGCATATATATGTGTAATTATAATACTATTTACATATACAGATTTATTTCTATATAATCTGTAGATTGTAAAACAAAATCTTAATATTGGATTATCTATTAGATAATTGATGCATTTGATAGATTTATAGAAATGGGAAATTGTATAAATACATATTATGCATAAAAGCTGTGTGAATAAATCATTTATATATGAAAAGAATGTGTTTATTCTACCTAAGGAGACAGGATTAACTGTTGTGTCTGCTGTGAATCCCCCTCGGGTCGTGTGAGGGACAGTAACTGATGAACATCCGACCTGAAGAGTTCAATCGAAGCCTTTTCTCCAGGTGTCTCACCTCTGCTTCAGTGTCCTGACGCACTAACAGAGCTGCTCTCTCTCTCTGCTCCGGGCACCGGACTGTAGAATGTGAACGTGTTGCAGCCGCCGACTGGAAATCACTGAATAAAAGAGGCTGGACTGTGAAATGAATGCATTCCTCATCGCCTCTGCTGCTGTGGCCCGAGGCTGCAGGAGAACTCTGCAGAGAGGGAGAGAGGAGTTATTGCTTAAGTGTGTTACGTGTGCGCTTTGTGTATTTGTATGTAGAAAGTGTTGTACCGGGGAGGAAGACACAGCGGGGGGGAGGGATGGGGGAGACGTGTCAAAACATTCACGAACGGCTGCGTCGTTCCTCTGTGCCACGCTCCAGTGTGGTGACAGAGCTGCAATGAGAGGAGCAGCACATAATGAGAACACACACTAACACGCACACACACTCACACACACACACTCACACACACACACACACACACACACACACACACACACACACACACACACACACAGCCTGGAGAGAGAGAGGCGCTGGCTCCTCTTGGGGAAGTGACCGGGAGCTGGACTCAACCAGTTGGACGGGATTCAGTCCCTTTGTATTTGAATCCTTGTTGATTTGTGTATTTACAGACTTTTCGGTGTTTGTACTTGGCCACAAATTAACAAGCACTTTTTTTGTTTGTAACGGTATTTTTGGCAAGTTCAATACAAATCGAGTTTTCACCGGTACCTGCTCCTCCGGGAAGCAGCCACACGCCAGAAACCTCAGTCCGACAAAACCTTCTGCCTTTGGGCCATTTGGGCCATTTAAATGAAAGAATATACAACTTGTTAACTTAGTTGTAATACAAGTAATACATTTACTTGTATTACAAACTCACTGGAGTAGTGTGTGACAGAGTGTTGTGTTCTTTACTCCAGCCTGGATCAGGTTTGTCCTCTGGGCCTGAACAGGAGATTTGAGATGCTGCTAAGTTCGCCTGTGGATAGTTCACCAGATTCTGAAGCTCAGTTGAGTTACACAACTTCTAGTGACTCTTAGTTTTTATTATTATGGAGTAGTTTTCACTATGGTTTAGGATATGCTTCCTTGTATTGTTAAAGATTTTCAACACACATCAGATGTATGAATATGAATATTAGTGCTGACTGGACATTCTGAGACTCACTCCGGTTTATAAATGGTACTTATGTGTAATTTGATATTTTCCTTATTGTTTCCAAGCCTCTGGCACTATAGTAGACTATTGGTTGTGTGTGTGTGTGTGTGTGTGTGTGTGGGATCTCATTTGATCTGGTGGCTTTTGATCGTTTCTGATCTCTCAGGTCCTTCACTTGTTTCAGAGAAGCAGCTTCTTCTTCGTTGCTTCGCTCTATTTAATTAAACAGTATCTGTATGAAACTGTCGTAGAATCATCAGTTCAGAGTGAAGACACTGAACATTAACAGTGAAAGTCATTAGTGTCTATTCCAGACTAGATGATCGCTCCGTCGTCAGGCTCAGACAAGAAAATCACTCAAAAAACAGGATTTAATGACGTTAATAATCTGCAGCGGCTCAGCCTGACAGGTGATGCAACTTCCTGGAGCCTTGGTTTTCTTATAATCTGGCAGAAATAGGATGTGAAGCTTTGGTTTTGCTTTAATCTCAATGGACAGACAACAATCCTTCTGCAGACTTGATATGACGCGGGACTCAGCAAAATACTTACTTGGAAAGAGATTATTCTGAACTCTGAACGCTGATGCACGTTTGGCTGAGGATGGTTTTCATCAGCGTGCGGCAGCCGGAGGTTTCGGGCGCTGACAGGGACACGGCGCTGGCTGGTCGTTGTTATTCTGGAGCCGCGCCTCCTGTCCTGCTTCACTATAGAACCCATAGACTTTGTGACAAAGTTCATGAAGCATGAATCTCGGTCGTGGCGCCAGCGCAGAGACAATGGAAATGAAAACATTCAGCACCAATGAAACAAAAAAGGAAACGTCTGTAGGGACATTAAGTGTTGTGCACACACACACACACACATACACACACACACACACACACACACACACACGCATGCATACATATAACCACTGAGCTACAGTGCTACACATTAGTGTAGCACATATCCTAACACCCACTGAGCTCTGCTGAACATTAGTAAAACTTTTATGTGATGAAGATATGCAATGTATTTTAGAAGTCAATATCTATCTCTCTCTTTCTACACACACACACACACACACACACACACACACACACACACACACACACACACACACAAACACACACACACACACTGTATTTATATTTATATATTTTCTAGCTATTATTATTTTCTTATATTATTATTAGGGTTGCAAAATTCCGGGAATATTCAAAGTTGGAAACTTGCCATGGGAATTAACGGGAATTAACGGGAATTAACGGGAATATACGGGAATATACGGGGATTAGCGGGAATTAAGGGGAATAAACTGGAAATTTCGTGGATAATTTATACTAACTGTATTTACCTTTTCATATACAGACATAAATATAAACAATTTGTTTTGTCATAGGCTGATTTTAGCCCTGAGGAAACTTTGGGCACTTGACTATATGCTTCTGCATCGTTGTGTCATTCTTAACATAGGTCTTTGCACAGTATTTTCAAATGTACACAGCCTTTCCTTCTACATTGGATGGGGTGAAATGTCTCCACACATGAGTGCACGTGGCATTGTTCTGTAGAATAAGATGAGAAAAAAGTTTGTAAAAAAACACTAATGCAATGCCAGAGATATAAATAGTTAGTCAAACAATTGGAATCGTCTGAAAAATATTTTACAATTGATGGATAAATGAATGGAAATAGGCTAGATGAACAGATGAACAATCCTCAATCAGCATGCTAATATATTTTCCCAGTAATATCATTGAATCTTACCTGACTAGTCCTGCACACTACAGCAGGCCTCAATAGCCCTGCTGTAGAGTGAAGGATGCTGGGAGTTATCTGTGCATGTGATGGAAGAATGCACAGTGGAGGGTTGAAACTCAACATGCAGCGTGTGCTGCATTCCATACATCTTTAAAAGTAGAGTTTTGAATGATGTTTTTATTGCTCAGCTTTTAATTTGCGTAGTTTTTTTTTTTTCAAAATTCCCAAAATTCCCGAGCTTAATTTCCCATGGAAAGTTTCCGGAAATTTACCGGAAACTTTCCACCCCTTTGCAACCCTAATTATTATAAATATACAGTACATCTATATGATATCTGTGAATAGTGAATTTCCCTGGTGTGTGGAGCAATACAGTTTTATCTTTTCTTATCTATATTTTTAAGCCACAGCCACAGCCGCCCATATATATATATTTGTAAGAATATTGAAAACTGCCTTGGGCCACCTACGTGTTTGTAAAGATAATCCTTTTTAAAAAAATCAATCCATCTGCAGGAACGCTGCTGGATATTTAACTTGAGGAATTCACAGTGGGATGATGTTGGTGAAGAGATGATAGTGTAATGATTAAATGTCGGTGGTGCCAAGCTGTGCCCTGTCTCCCTCACTCCATAATTAAACATCTCTACAGAAGGGTAAAGTATAGTGATTATTCATGGGGAGTTTATGGCTCATAACTGTAATACACTCTTCATCTTGTGCCCCTGTTTGCTCCATGTGACCCTGGAGGAAGCTGACAGCTCGTGGGTGGTGCTCTGTGCTGCAGCTGCACAGGGACACAACACAACATGCACTATATCAAGGCACTTAACAGGACTTTACACAATTAGAGAGAAACACAATTCCCACAATGAGCCAACACCTTGGTGGCTGTGGAGAGAGAGAAACTCTTCTCACAGTCACAGACTCACTGTGGGCGACCATCTGTGGGAACGTGTAAAGAATGAACAGATCTCAGTCTCTGCTTATTCAGAACTTGACCATTCTTTTTTACTGCAATGATTAAGAACAAAACTACATCCCTGTAGTAGATATTTGTATGTACACAGCCTTCTCCCCCCAGTACCCTGAGCTGTATAGATAATGAGTGTGTCTGTATTCTGTACCGTGAATATGGAAAGAATGAAAACATTTAACATTTTTATTCGTGTCTCTGGTGACTTAATGTCCGACACAGAACCATAAAGGAAGATAACCCTATTTATTTAACCCCCCCAAGGGAAATGAAGATATCTGTAGTTATGGTAAGTAGCTGGAAATCAGTGTCTTATATATATTATGAGCAATAACATCAACGAGGCAGACGGAGCGTTGAATAGTCTGAGTAGAAACATTTGAAAGATACCCTGAAGATTTCTGTTAGAAGTGTCGACCAATTCACTTCAAGTAGAATCTCACTCTGGTCATTGTGCAGTTCTGTGTGACTCAGGCTCACTTTCACACTCAGTCGGATCCCTGTGGTCGAACCTCACACTCTCTGAAGAGAAGCATTCTGTCCACCCCGCCCACCTGCAACTTTCAGATTTATACTTGCCAAGGCTTCGACTTATTTATTAATATTTCAACCCTCCAGATTGCTGATTGTAAACCAAAAACCCGAGGAGGGGGGAGAGGGAGGAGGAGGGAAGCAGGTTGATAAATGGCGAGTGGAGAAGGAGCGGACACCTGATAGGCCTCTGCACCGGCTGAGGGACGGATATGAGCCAGGAAATAAAAAACGCCTCCCTGAGAGAACACCTCAATCTGTCTCTTAGAGGAACGAGAAGAAAGGAACCTGCTCCCGATTCCTCTCAGTTTCTGTTGTCACGGCCGCTGGGGCCAACAGTCAGTATGGAAACCAGCCAGGGATTCAAATTGTTTGCCGACGTTTGCTAATAAACTTGAGAAATTGAAGAAAGAGGAGCTAATATGTGTCTTGAATTTCTCTCAGCCTGAGCGGAGACAGCAAACAGACACAGTAAATGGGAGGAACTGTAAGAACAGCTGCTTTGTGCTCGTGTGAAAAGGAATTTATCCATCCGTCCTCCTCTTGCTAAATTCCATTGGTTGTGTGAGCTGCACAGATAAGGAAAGGTGAAGCTGGCAGCCGCACACAATGAGGAGACCTTCACTGATGACGGGTCCTTGAGATACACACAAAGCTGCAGGATGCTCAGTGAGTCGTGTCTCCAGACCGAGCTCAGCAGAGGAAGCTGCAGTTGGAAACAGGCGATGAACAAACAGCTCGTGCACTCCCTCCCGCCGACCAGCAGAAGTCAGCATTGTTCTACTCAGAAGGTTATTGTGGACCCATAGAAACAGTCACTTATTGTCTTTTAGGCTGATTATTACATATTCTTACTATAAACATTCATACTCCACTAATCCTCATGGAAAACAACGCTCTCTTGTTAAATTGATCTTATTACTCAGATGTTAAATCGGTTTCTCTTTTGCTTTGAGGCTGTTTTTGAGATTATAGGTGATATGATGCAAATTATCACTTTAAAGATGTGATTTAAAGATCGTGAACCAAGATGTGTGTTCAACCTCTGAAAGAAGAAACATATCTTTTGTTTAATACGAATGAAAAGTGAATTCATAAGCGATAATATTGATATTATGGATTTGTTTTGCTGACTGCTCTGCTTCCGTGTACCATTTGTCCACAGTTGCAAGATGTTAAGCAAATGTCAGACACTAAATTATCTGTGTTTAAATTAACATAATCAGACT
The DNA here is from genome assembly GCF_963576545.1 of Limanda limanda. Lineage (NCBI taxonomy): Eukaryota > Metazoa > Chordata > Actinopteri > Pleuronectiformes > Pleuronectidae > Limanda > Limanda limanda. Next base: position 5,120,434 of record NC_083651.1, read on the forward strand.
CAAGGGTTTCTGGTTGGTTTTATCTAACATTTCCCCATATGACCAAAATGATATTCACACTTGTTATCTATCTCTCTGCTCTCGTGCGTATTCCCACATGTAACACAAGCATTCACTCAGCTTATTCCCCCACTAGTGATTTGAATTAAACATGTGTTTCTATGAATTTGAGATATTTGACTTGTTTTTAAATGAATAGAGGACATGATATATAGATTTTGATGAAATTAACACAGGCTAATAAATGATAAACAATCAGAAAATGGAAAACCTCTCGTGTCGTCATGGAATCCCCCTCGAGTTCTGTCTTTATCTGTCTTTTTCTGTGTAGTGTTCAAGCCTACTTGAGGACTGACGCACACACACACACACACACACACACACACACACACACACACACACACACACACACACACACACACACACACACACACACACACACACACACACACACACACACAAACACACAGCATGGATGATTTCCTATCAGCAGCCCAGGCTAACAAGAGGCCAAACAGACAGCCCCCCCCCTCTTGGGTTCATCAGTCGCTACCAAAAATCCATATGTGATGCTGAGATCGAGGGCTTTCCCGATTGTCCCCCCCCGCTCTTACCCAATAGGGACACAGCAGGTGGTCCGGCTCTTCAGCATCAAGGAGCACGTTGGAGTCAAGTTGTGTTGAGAAGGAAAACAGTTACACACACTTCCTGGATGCTCACGTGATCCGTCTTCATTTACAGATCCACTGTTTCCCCTTAAAATGAGTTCCTCTCTGCACCCCCCATAATCAGACTCTCATTTTTCACACATCAGTATAATCAGTAAGTACAACACTGGCATTCATAACCTTGACAGTGTGTGTGTGTGTGTGTGTGTGTCACACATGAATACAACACAATGCTCTGAGGCTCTTGTGCACAATCACACAACAGAGTGTTTCTCTCTCTGAGTCGTCTCTTTGTCTGGAAGTCGTCCTTCCTTTTGACAGAGCTGTTATCTCGGGAGGGCTTTCAAACCCCCCCCCCACACACACATCTTCTGCAGAAGAATACAAAAAAAAGGCTTATGTTTATTTGTATTTTGTGTTTTTCTCACTATCATCAAATCCCTTGAAAAGACCCGAGTCAATAATAAATTGATCCCACGAGCACATAGTGTGTGTTAGTCATAATCCTGGTAATTTATTGTCCTTAACTTGTCCCCTTGTATCATAAAGGACACACACTTTTATACAAACATCAAAACACATGAGGGAGCCTCACTGTTGAATTGACAGTTTAAATACTCTGAGAGAAACTCGTGCTTTTTCGAATGCAGTCCGTTTGCCACGTTTGATTCAAATGGGAAATTGAACAACTCATCCTCACGAGGCAGAGCAGCGTTTTTCAGAATTAGGCAAAGAAATCCTCCTCTTGTTTCCCGATGCACCTCTTCCTCTGTGGGCGGGGGTCCAGAGCCAGGGAGGAAGAGGAATGAGCCGGGAAAAGGCTGGAGAGAAAACACACTGCTGGCTAGTGACACTGATGTGAGGAAAACTCGCTCCGTCACCAATAACAATTACACTACAGGTTTATTCTCAATGGCTTTTTGGTGATATGCTGTAGATGTGTGGGTTCACAGAGGGTGTGTCCTGACGCTTGCTTGTTTAGTTAAACCCTTTGTGTCGTCCCTCATGTTGTCAGTTCGTTGTGTGTTTGTCGTGTCGACTCGTACCAGCGTTGCTTTTCTGTGTTCGACCATCGCCTGTTTTCCTACTTGCTCCTTTTGAAACCGGTGACTACCTCAGCACCGACCTGAACTTGTTAAAACCATCTGATCTGCTCCTCTGACTTGTGACCCGTGCAGCCGCCTCCATCTCCTGGTTCTGATGAGGTGTTTGAACGCTACCTGCGCTCTGTCATCCCGTTGCTTCATGTGGCCATATCGCAAAAATAAAGTGTTGTTGTTGCTGCGGTGAAGCATTCAGGCGTCGAATAGAGCGAAGGACAAACCAGAACTAGAGTTTGTCATCTGAAGTAATACGAGATGTAGAAGAATTATCTCATGAATCATGAATTCAGTGCAGAGGAGCAACTGGTGATGATCATTTTTTAACGATGTCAGTTGAGAGATTAACACGTGAAGGGAAAGTGATGAGAGGCTGCAGCACAGCAGTGGACTAATGGACACCTGCTGGTTTAATGCTGTCTTACTTTGTGCTTCATAATGTTTCCTTGATGGACTGACGATCAGCTTCTTGTCCCTTTATATTGCTTAATTCCCCGAAAACCAGTTTAAATCTTGTGTCTTATTGGTGTATAATCAAACTTATGATACAGCACATTGCATGCAGCAGTCTCACGCTGGATTGGTAAAAGCCTGCAGTGGTGAGCAGGTTGTAAAACGTCTGTACAGTGAGCACGGCTTGTGGAAGCTTGTCTTCCTTATGGGGACAAAAGAAGCAAGCCCCTATAAATAATATAAGTTTAAGACATGAGCTGCTTTCAGACCGGTGCTGAAGTTTAGGTATTTTCCTGAAATTGTCCACAGGGGCTTTCTGGAACAAAGGCTGATGCAGGTGTCAACGTGCGGAGAAACAAAAACACTGTTCTCTCCCCGGAGGAATCGATGCATCATGTTCTAGCTCCTGGCTCCGCTACGCAGACCCCACTCTTCACCTGGAGGTTGTGGGAAATTTCCTGTTGCTGTGAACACGTCTGACCCAGTGAATCTGCTGCTGCATTCCTTATGTGTGAGAGGAGAACTTGTTTGTGTCTGAAGATACATGTGTGTGTGTGTGTGTGTGTGTGGTAGCAGAAACAGATGTCAAAGGGTAGAAACTAAATCCTAGTATTAGCAATGAACTCATGTGACTAAACCACATGAAGTGTTTTTAGCTTTAGACGTGATAGTCGGGCTTTGTGCACTGAGCCTGTTTCCTCATGTGAGGCTGTTAGAAGCAGGTGCTGCTGCAGCTTCATGTAAACTCAACAGACCTGAGCCTGGTATCGATCTTCTATTCCTAAAACGTCCAGAAGAAGAATCTCCTCTTTCCTCTCCCGTGATACTAACAGCTCTAAGGTATTGATGAGTGTGTTTTGTTGGTGTTGCATATTTTCTCAGGTATAGATTTTTCCCGAAGGACGACACATTACATGCCACACAGAGCCGCAGCTCTATTTGTCCTAGTACCTTAGAGCTCATATGGTTGAGTTGTGGCTTGTTTGGAAGGATATGTGAGTTTTATAATTGACCACGTGGTGAAACATTAGACTGACAACAGGAACAGTTCCATCATGTTGAGAGCAGCGCTCGGCCAAACATCCAGATCAGTGCACACAACTGTAGAAAGCATCATGATGCAAAGCAATAGAAGTGGATGAACACAAGCATCTGAGGTACTTCATTTGTATTTCATTTACTTAATTGTGTATTGGAATCATGGAATTATGATTACAACCAGATTGCTTCGATATACAATATGGCTATTCACATGAAGTACCATCACTGGCCACACCTCTATCTTTACAATTGCCATCGCTGCTCCCTTCATATCTGTACGACATTTTCTTCTGTATGAATTGTTTTATGATTTATTGATAAAAGTAAAGTTCATGTTATTGGCTCTGCAAGGAAAATGCAGCTAAGCGATCATTCATTGTGATAAGGCACAAATAAAGAAACGGTCAGAAGGGAGACTGATATGATTTCTTGCTGCATTTTAATATTAGAAAAGATGCAAATATGCCGCTGCAGTGCGCTCTATGGTGCCAGATTCTGAACACATGTACTGTAAATGTATGGCTGCTCCTCCTCAGGCTCGAGCTCATGCATTTGGAATTCAGAGCTTGTATTCCAGTGATCACACGGAGGACAGCGGAGGAATGAATTACAGCAGAAGAACGCAGGAACCAATCAGGTCTGATCTGAGCATCTCTCTCTGACCTGTGCAGTGTGCTGCCTCATCAGATATGAACATTGTTATGCATTGGAAGCCTATAGAACGCATAAATAAAACCTACCTGAGAAGGGAGGGAATGTATATTTTAATAAAATGTTTCCAGATAATCTGCAATTCCTCCGGCTATTTCAGAGGATTTCAACAAGCAGACATTCTTTATAGGTTTTGAAAGGTGCTGAGAATTGCTTTGAACTATCTCCACCAGCTCAGAGTAATGTGTTTCTTATCACAGCTGTAGTGGCTGTAATGGACCAGTTTTGTTATTTGATGCACTCTGCAGCTTTTAGGGATAATTCCAAATTTCTGTGGTCAATAGCAGATGGTGCTTCTGTGAATAGATAAATGCATCTTCCAGATAGTTACTGGTAATGAAATCCTGCTGAACTGCAGGGGATTGAAGTTGAAAAATCATTAATTTCAACTTTATTCTTTTCAAATTGTCCATAATCAATATTACAAGTACAACTCATCGCAGTATTTTTCCTTAGTGGTAACTTTTACTTTTCACTTTACAGATGAAATTAATAATTTTATGTGAATGATGAATCCATGATCTTTTACATGTGATAGGAGTCCCTCAAATGATAAATTCACCTGATTTTCAGATATGAGACATGAGGAGCTTCTTTTTTCTTTCACTGCGATTGTTTTGCTCTGAAAATCCACAGCGAGCAGTTTTCCTCAGGGAAAGGTCAGAAATACATCTTCAAATGAACAACAAGTGGAAAACTGCTCAAACTAAAGTCTGTTATTGCAGATGTATGTAGGACAGGAAGCAGCTTGTGTTGCTATAAGAAGGTGATCCAAGCAGACAAAGGTGAGGAAAGTAAGTCTTTACATTTTGTCCAGTGACTTCTTTTCACCTCATGCAGAACCTTGACCTGCATTAACCTTTCTTTCAATCTAACTACCTCAAGTAATTTATAACATTTAACCTTGTGTGTACAAAATAATGGCTCAATAGTGGTCACTAGGGTTGCAAAATTCCGGGAATATTCAAAGTTGGAAACTTTCCATGGGAATTAACGGGAATATACGGGAATTAACGGGAATTAACAGGAATAAACGGGAATATACGGGAATTAACAGGAATAAACGGGAATAAACTGGAAATGTTGTGGCTAATTTATACTAACTGAATTTACCTTGTCATATACAGACATAAATATAAACATTTTGTTTTGTCATAGGCTGATTTGAGCCCTGAGGAAACTTTGGGCACTTGACTATATGCTTCTGCATCGTTGTGTCATTCTTAACATAGGTCTTTGCACAGTATTTGTAAATGTACACAGCCTTTCCTTCTACATTGGATGAGGTGAAATGTCTCCACACATGAGAGAGTGCACGTGGCATTGTTCTGTAGAATAAGATGAGAAAAAAGTTTGTAAAAAAACACTAATGCAATGCTAGACATATAAATAGTTAGCCAAACAATTGGAATGGTCTGTAAACATATTTTACAATTGATGGATAAATGAATGGAAATAGGCTAGATGAACAGATGAACAATCCTCAATCAGCATGCTAATATATTTTCCCCAGTAATATCATGGAAACTTACCTGACTAGTCCTGCACTCTACAGCAGGCCTCAATAGCCCTGCTGTAGAGTGAAGGATGCTGGGAGTTATCTGTGCATGTGATGGAAGAATGCACAGTGGAGGGTTGAAACTCAACGTTCCATACATCTTTAAAATAGAGTTTTGAATGATGTTTTTATTGCTCAGCGTTTAATTTGCGTATTTTTTTTTTTTTTCAAAATTCCCAAAATTCCCGAGCTAAAGTTCCCGTGGAAAGTTTCCGGAAAGTTTCCAGAAATTTACCGGAAACTTTCCACCCCTTTGCAACCCTAGTGGTCACACAACCACAGCAGCTGAAACTCCTACGTTTAATCCCAGAGAATCAGCCCATCAGCGATCGCAAGAAATCACAGACCTACTGTAACGACCTGCACAGGAAAACACAATTATATCCCGTATAGTAATATTATAATATGAAAGAAAGTCCCATGTGACGGTCGATGGGAGGAAATTGCCTCCTTTGTCAAACAACATTTACGTCTCCAGTGCACATCAGTGGCAGCTCCACTAAAACCCGCCGAGCCCCTTTTGAAACCTGCACTCTCTTCATTTAATCTCCTCGCTCTCTAACCTGATTGCCCTTCATCTTCTCTGCCGTCAGCGGCCGAGGGGAATCTAATTCACGAGGTCGATGACAGGATGGGGCCTGGGGTCCTTCTAAAAGGCGCCCGTGCTTCTGCCCGTGCAGAGAGAGAGAGAACCGAGGAGTTAGAGCCGGACATCAAACGATGACTTTAACAGGGAATTTATTAGAGCCGAGTTACTGGAGCTCCTGTGACGATAGCCATTTCAGGCTCTTGTTTTGAGCAACTATACTGAAAACTAAATTTTTAAACGCAACTGCTGTAGATGAGCATTGCAACAAAAGGTGGAGTTTATCAGGTTGCATTCCCGTTACATCAGAGCTGCACAGCGGGATGCTGCAATCCTCACTTCTGTCAATGAACCATTGTTTGATTCAGATTTTGCTCCAGACAGGAGCGGCTGGATTGACCCCCCCGCCCACGCCCCCTGCTCGCAGCGTAAACACCCCTCGCCCGAGCATGAAACTGACCTTGGCCTGCAGGCCTCCGTGCTGAGATAAGCCCAAACACGCGCGATATATAAACTTGATTCCCCCCCGGGCGCCCACCACGGTGGTGAGAGAGCAACCTTGGAGCTGTGACGTGGGAGAGGTTTTTATTATCCGCTGTCTGTGAGCGAGGAGAGAGACGTGCAGAGATCCTGCAGCCGGCTGCTCACCTGTCTGCCCGCACACCCTTGTGCGGCGTATTAAAATTCATGAGCTATGTTGGTGTGAATGCCAAGGTTCTTTACGGCAGCGCTCTCTCTGCATAAGTCCTCAGGGACGAACAGCGGGAGAGATTAGAGAAGGACGGTGGAGGGAGATATGGGATCAAGAGTGGAGGAGAGGGAGGGAGGGAGATGTGGAGGATATGAGGAGATAAGGGAAGAATGGGGGGGAAAGGAGGGTTGAAAATAATGAATGGAAGTCGAGATCTCAACCCTATATTGCCAGAATATAGTTATATGTAATTTTTTACCATATCTGCAAATGGCAAGTGTGTTCAAGGAGAAGTGGAAGAAATGTCTATTTTGACTAGTATACAGTTTACATCTAAACAGTCAGAACAACATCTGTTTGGGGCGAATACATTTACTGTCTAATCCAATGGAACCAATAACGTGAGTGGGAAATTCAATTACTTATATGTATCCCAGTAAATTAAATTCAAAGGTGCAATGTTACAAAACAGCTTATACACGCACATGTTATTTAGCTAATTGAAATTTGGACTTGGAGTTGGTTCAACTAAATATAAGTTATTAAATATTTGTCATTTCAACGCACGATTTACATTTGAGAAGACTTTCTAAATATCTCCTTAACACAAAGTACAGCTGAAGTTCTGCATGTATCAGGTGAACTCAGTATCAGACACTTTTAAAATATATCGTGACACAGCAATTCATGTTGTGTCCAAACAATGAGACGTTTTACTGGATAAGTGAACATGTCCAGACCTGCTGGTGGCACTAAGTGAAAAGTGAGGATTAGCAAAGTCAGGAGGATTCACCCTCGGGGGTCTCAGGCCTCTGGGCCGTGGTGGATCCACAGGCATTGCCCTCCATTCCAGATCTGTGATGGAACAATGGTCTTGTACTCTATCCACCACCCAGACCTCCATACATTCTTATTTCTGCAAATAACTGGATGTTCACAAACTATTATACGGCTAACCACAGTCACAGCTGCAGTTTTAAATCGTCACATTGCAAAACAAACTGTCAAATCCAATGAAAAAGGCTTAAAAAATGTGTTGTCTCTGCTAAAAAATGAAGGTTCTACTCTCCCACTGTGGACTGCATGTGAAATAAAGTAGCTTGTGCTAGTAACACAACACAATTGGCTTGATATGCTTCTGTTTCTGCAGTTGTTAAAGCAGATGATCGGCTTATTGGGGGAGGGGCTTGATATATGTGCCATACACCATCTTTAGCTTGAAAGTCTTTTCTATTCAGGATTGTGCCGTTGGTTTTGGTCAAGGACGAGAAGATGATTGCAGAGACAGAGACAGATAAAAGAAGAGAGAGAAACAGTAGTAGGCCCAGTGGAAGAAATTAAATGACTTGCTTGAGGTCAAAGAGAATCAAACTCAGAGGGTTTGAGGCACAAGGAGCCACGGTGACGTTACACAACACGGAAAACACAGGGAGCTTTAAGAGAGTCAGAAGTTTTCCTGCTAGAGAAAACGCTGACCAACAGCAAGTTGTTTACAGTTAAAAACCTGGCAACTCAGCGTGTACTACTGTGATGGATCGGGGGAAAGTGTAGGCGAGTGAATGAGGGGGAAGTGAGGTGTGCAAATCAGGCGAGAGGGATGGAGTGACTGAAGGAGCCGGAGACTGACAGGCCGAGGAGGAGAGGCAGCGACTGAATAAGAGAACGGGACACGGCTGACTGACGGAGGGAGAGGGAGAGTGAACGAGGGAGAGATTGGGTGACAGTCTTACTTAGTGGGACTTTGGATGGAATAAGACTCACAGGAGTGGGTGATGGAACTGCAGCTGTTCTCTGTGGAGACACAAGGGGGCAGTGTTGCATCGAACACACACACACAGCAGGTGGATCTGCAGACATACATGTACATACATAATGTGTTAAATACAATTTGAATGAGTTTTGATCCCATTCAGAGACACCATCCATAGATACATATATACATGTATGTACCGGCACCTATAATACATTAATCTCAATGACCCCTTCATTTTTCCTACAGTGCCTTGATAAGGTCAAATTTTCTATTTCACATTTTGATTAATTAAACTTGAAAACACTTAATGACATTCCATTAAGTGTTTTCAAGTTTAATTAATCAAAATGTGAAATAGAAAATTTGACTCCATTGCTCCATAGAGAGGTGGTGAATAAAAGAAAACAGCCATACAACTCAGATTCCACTCAAAATGTAACAACCTGACACTATACATTATTTATGAGGACAACACATTATAAGATTCATAAGCCTCCCGACCATGACACCAAATGGAATTATACAGACTAATGTGATTCGTAAGGACGGCGGCTACACAACACACCGACGTGTCACTGTGTATTAAAGGGTCAAACATGAATAAATGGAACGCGGCTAAACACCAACACAAAAGAGTTGGCATTGTGTGTTAAGAGGACAAACCGGTTATATGAGGACACAGTGTTATACACATTACATTCAAGGACCTGCTGTTTCTGTGATATGACTGTTTATCTACATTAAGTACATTCTTTTATAGACAATGACATTGCAGCATGCAGAACGTAAACAAGGAGCAAAGTTTAAATTCAAATATTTGTCATAACATCAAATCACAACTCACATATGAACATTTGTGTAACAAATAAACCTCTCAGCTGTGAAGGAGAACTTGGAGTCGGAGAAAAAACCCAAACGGCTCAGAATCCAGTGACTTTTTAAACCTTGATTCCTTACGAGGTCTCTAATGTTTTGAACGGAACCACAGTCTTGCACTGTTGGATTCAATCATCAAGGCTAGTTTCCCCTTTTGTGATATGGTGATTAAAATGTCACATTACTGCTGCGACCTCTGTTGGAGACCACTGCCCTTTTGATTTTCCTCCTTGGTTCAGCAGCTTTTTTCAAGAAACATTACAAAAGGAACAGATTCAAAAATCCTGGTGTTAAGAGTTAGAAACTGTCAAACCCGGTAAAAATGATAACGTGAATAGTAAAGTGAGTAGAAGATGAACTGATCTCCAAAATGTATACAAGTTAAGATGAAATTTTGACATGGCAACATTTAAGGCTGGATTAATGTATATCTGTTGTTCTGTACATGTAGCAGAGAAAGTCTGGGCACCCTAAGCATCACTTCTTCCTGTGGACATTTAGGCTTTAACACGGTGTAAATGAAGCTGTTTCAAGGTGAATATGAAGGTCGGGGCTTGCAGACACTTGGATGATTCTCTAGTTTGGCAAGAACAGGGATTTTTCGGTGAATTATCCCTTTAAGTTCAACCCCTGATTATGATGGAAAAGCCAAGAGCTGCTGTGATTCCCACAGAGAGTCTGAACCACAGGAAACTTCTCTGCACTGTGATTTTCTCTGTTCATGAAGCGAGCAAGGTCTCGTTGGAGCAGAGAACCTTGGAGCAGAAGTTGCCAAGGACGTCGGCGCAGACCAGATTCGTACACAATGTTTAAATCATTCGATCGGGACCTAAACCTTGACACATTGATGTAGAATGGTTGTAAACTGGAACAGTTAAACACTTCAGACTTGATGAATGATGTCCTGTCTTAAACTTAGTGAGCATCTTTGTTATTCAAAAGCCATCTTTTGAATATTACAACTTTGGGTTTCTCCAATGTTGCTTCCTTTCTCGTTTCTGTCTGTGACATCTACACCAGTGGCGTTCCTGAGCTCCACTGACAGCACGGCTCGTTCACCAAGAAGAATTATGGGTTGCAGAAATATACCTTTTGCAATATTATCAAATGTAACCTTCAAATCCATGAGCCCTTTAGTTTCTGTCCACACCAAAACTTTAAAATTACTCCTGCAATAACCGTGAATTTAGGTTTTTCTACATATTTTTATTAATATTCATTTTTTACTGGACAGCTTATAGTCATATGTATTTATTTAAGTCTTGTTCAAACGACTACATTCTCTTTTGTCTACATTTGTATTTAGCCTTTTGTTGTTGGCTCTTTGTGAAATGCCCTTGACATGCTGCTGTGATACAATCATTTACCGAATTGGAAATAAAGTACATTTATCTATTTGTCTAAATTCTGGAAATCCCACATTTTTCATAAAGTATTTCTCACATTCTGTATTTTCCGGTTTCTTGTGACTTTTCCTTTTGCCTCCTGGCAGTGAGTTGATACCCTGAGACAACACTGATGTGGATTAATAGTTACGTGTAGGTCTGTGTATGTGAGTACCGAGTGTGATTGGTCAGCATGTGCGTTTCATCATCTCAGTGGAGATTGTTAAGATATATTATTGGTAACAACATTACAGATTCTCTGAACATGCTCCTTTATCTCCTCATATTGGAAACTCACATCTTGCAGAATCACCTTCATTGTAAAGGTCATTCGCTATCAGAGTCTCTGAAAGAATCTGAAGGTGGACACTGCACGGGAGCAGCCGCCTGCAAGGTCACGAGACACGAGTCCCACCAAGTCTCTGAGTCACAACATGAAAGGAAGAAACATTAAACAGTAACTCAGGTCAAGACAATTAAAGTAAAATCCAAAACTATCCATCAAGGTGAAATCTGGTGCCCAATTATAACTCAGAACGCAGCAGCCTATAGCCATCATATCCTTTCATATTAAGAAATTAAGTTCAGGATAATCAGCAGTGTTGTGACACACTGGTCCATCGAAACAGAGTTAGAGACATTTTTTGAAGATATCAACTTGATTTGTCCCACTCAGGCTGAAAAAGCCTCTTGCTCATCTTCAGCTGAACTTTTTTTTTTGGGAACAAAAAGGTTCAACAAAGTAGTTACACCAGCAGAGGGTCGCTAATTGTCCAAAGAGATCAAATGATGACAAATAGGGATCAGCACCTTCGTTAATATGGAATTCCTACAACCTGAAAGACCCTAAAGTTTCTCTGTCACTATTCTCTGATACAACCCAAAGACGTATCTTTTATATTTGCAGCCCCAAGTCACATCAAGTAGGGGAGTTCATTTAAATTCTGTGTCAAGCTGACCGTACTGACTTTTGAGGGAATGGAGAGCTAAATGGAGGAGGCTATGATCTAGCTTAAAACTTTGTTTCATGATTTACAGACTTTTGTGATACAGGAGCTAGCTAGCATGTGACGTCCCTAGATTTGAGAGATTTCCTCCACCTCTCAGTAATGTGGTTGAAATTAAGCTCATCAGAGTATCATTGTATCTGGTGATAGATAGACAGATGCAGTAGATAGATAGATAGACAGATAGACAGACAGAGTAACAGACAAAAAGATAAATGAATTATATAAACAAGCTGAATGAACACTCGGCCTTGTATCTTCCACCCCCCCTGTTTCTTTGTACTGAAGTTTTGCTTCAAGTGCCCCCAAAGAAGTTGGTAATTAGAGCGCAGTACTCAATAGTACTAAATAGAAGGACTGAAAGTTGAAGGCTTGTTGCAAATCCAGCAATTCATTCGAAAAATGCTCTCCTCATGCCCACTTGAATTTAAAGTAGCTATGCTGCTACACTACCTTGAGTTTTTCAAACAGTTCACTAAGTGTTTTCGACATGATGTTTTCTCTGGAAATGGTTTACTGCCCACAATATTAGACAAATGCTTCATGGGACTAATTTGAGGGATGTTTTCCAGTTTGTTCCACAGTCTGTAAAATCCTGAGTGCGGCTCCAAGTTTTGAGACTTTTGTTCCGGCGCCGCAGGTCAGAGCCGATCAGGAGATGGGAAAAAGTTTCATAAATCTGCTGCCCAATTAAAGACGAGCACAGGAGAGCGAAAGCACCCCAAAGGTGATGTGATTTAAATAACTCCTCTTATTAGGAAGTGGCTCGGAGGGGTTCTCTGGCAATTATCACTGGTGACCCACAGCAATTATCACCTGCTCCCAGCAGACAAAAGGCTATTTTCAACTGATTGAGTGCTAAGCCACAGGAATTCTTTAGAGCTTGACCTTTTGGTGGTGGTTCGGAGAAGGCAGCGGAAAATCTTTTAGGCCAATAAGACTTTTTGTGACAATCTGTTCTACCTTCCTGACCTTGATGATGTACTGGAAGCCTCTGGATGGAAACAAAAGCCCATTGAACAGTGTATCTCCTCAAATCTATTAAATTGCCTATTTGTTTGAATGTTAACTCACTCAATCAACCCACTAACCCCTCAACTGCCAAACAAACATAGTGATGCAAACCAACACCTGCTGTCAGTCTACAACTGCAATACATAACATTAAATAAATACTGGCAGTTTTCTTTCAGTTTCCTCTGCATCAACCTGTACCACTGCACTGAAATATGTTGTTGTTTCCATAGAAACAAGTTTTTTCTGTAGTGTTTTCTGTAGTTTTTCCCTTATTTGATTTTTTTATTTTGTTGACTTCTATACTTTTATTCTCTTCTGGTAAAATAACAGACAGATGTGCTCATTTTCCACATTTGTATCATTAAAGAAATGGCTTTGTTCTGTTTTCAGAGAGTTAAGTAAAAAAACGTTTTGCCCATCCTATGTTTATCAGTTTCTAGTTCTTCTAGTTCTACTTCAGTTTCTACTTCTCCCTCTGCTTCCCTCTCCCTGCAGCTGTTTGGTATCTGCTCAGAGAGATTCAGCCTCATACCTGATCTGTGCCCCTCACTCTCTCACTTGATCAGATGGAGCCGGCCTCGCCCGACAGAAACAAGCCAGCGTACCCAAATGAAGTGTGGCCACAACTTACCCGCTCACTCACTGTGAGAGTGGTGCAATTTGCTGGAAGCCACAGTGTGTTGCAACCACTGATACAGAGTGGTTGCAATAAAGCTCCTCAGGCTGGAATCCTTTCCCACTTGTGAAGCTTTCTGACCTTGTTTTCAAGTTCTTTGCAATGTAAAATGTCTTGTTTACTACAATATGGGTTAAAAGTTGTGGCAGGGTAGAGAGGAACCATTACTGCCGACTTGGCACCAGGGACAGTAATGAAAGTCGACCTCGCTGCTAACAAGGAATCAGTGTTTACTTTATATCTGGAATCAAAAGTATAATACGCTGTTCCAGTCAGCTAGAGAGGAATACCAGAAAACCTAAATGTATTTTTCAAACTTTCTTGGAGGATGGATTATTTGTATTACTGTCAGGCACAGGGCTGCTAGTGTTCCCCTGGTCAGAGACAAAGTTTGGTTTAGAGACCTCGTGAATTAATGTTAACTCGTTAAAGCCATTAGATGAGAAAGCAGTACCGATAGAGTCTGTGTTTCTCGGCTCTACACGGGTCTGGGATCCAACTTTCATATGAAAGACAGGTCTGAGTTAAACATTTACTGGTGTTTTCGGGTTCAGGCACGAATCTTCGGACCTGTCCAGAACTCCAGTGTGTACACCGAGCAGGAGAGTCATACATACTGTAATGAACCTACTCTCCTCCCGAATGATTCATAGGATGTAATTGACGAGGGTATTCTGAGCTGGAGAAGCCTTTGATCTCAGCCTCACTGAAGGCGGATGAAGGAGCTGTTTGGGGCTGAAGGTCGGTGGAGACCATGTGCTTTGATCCTGAGGAGAGATGCAGACGGTTTGTGAACGAGCCGCAGCTACAGTGTTTGCATCAAGGCCCCAGAAGAAAAGAGATTAAATATTACATGTCAGAAGTTGTCCTTCCTTATTAATTCATGTACCCGAAGCCTTGAAACACCACAAGACTGCTGAGAGGCCTTTTTGATCATTGTTAGTATTTCCGAACCTTTAGTTATAAGTTATTTATAATGTGAAGATGTAAAGAAGCTTTGTTTCTACAAACAATTTCTCCGTTCTGTAAAACAATTCCTGCCACTATCAATTTTATCACTCAGGAATCAGACGTCACAGTAGAATTTCAGAGTCAACTGGCTTCCCACAATAACAACAAATATTTGGATTTTCAATCTGTTATAAAACATAGGGCTGGATGCGGTTGTTTAACTTTACACCACTTTTTTATATAAGTGCTTCAGTCTGAAATACAGGTTGTTTCCTGTGATGCTGTGGTTTTTATATTCCCAGCATTTTCTGACATGTTTCCTGAAATGATGTTTTGTTTTATTTTGTTGAGACTGTAGAGACAAATGCATTTATACATAAGTTGTTGTGCAGACACACTTAATTTTAGCCATGCTGGGTTGAAAGCATTGTGTTATATTTGTGAGAAATGCTCTTTCAGGACCGAGCCGAGACGATTATGGTCCGTTGCTCATTGAAAGAACAAACCAGTCGTGTGATCCAGTCCGGCTGTGGACAGCTCGCCTCCTGTGGTCCGGCTCTGCTGATCAGTGATTAGCTCTTTAATGTCTCACGCTCCCAGCAGGCGACTGCAAGACACATTATTTACAGTGAAGCTGCGAAAACAACAGACTGTCTCCCTGTAGACTAATACTGGGGTTGTTGTTGTGGATAAAATGCACCCACAACAAACTACGTTGGCCTTTAGGTTGGAGAACCAATCCGGTATAACACAGGCTAACCTTTACTGTCGTGGGATTGAAAAGGATTCCGCGTTAAAGTCCATTTCACGTCTGTTTGACCTTTGTCTTCCACTCTGGGAGGCTTTAATTTGATATTTCCTGTGGGTTCTATGGTTGTGGCCTCAGTCCTTTCACCTTACACCACAAACCTCCTTTAACCCTTTTCCCACACAGATTAAAAACATATGTTTGACTTCAATTTGGCTCAAATCGATAATACATGTGTTTTTTTAATTGGTGATAATGCATAGTCTTGTGTATATGTTTGCTTTGACCTGCATCTGCCTTCACGCTGTGTATCTATTAGTCACAGGCTCTGTTAAGCTTCTTCTCGAGGTTGTTTTGAATTCCCTGCCTATCCAAGCAGGAAATTCAAATCAACCTTGAGAAGTTGTTTTGACGTGGGCTTAATATCAGTGGCTCCAAATAAAATATTTAACCGCTGCAGAATATGTGAGCTCTACGGTGGCTAACCTTGAATGGAGCAGCGCCTTGAGTATCATTAGCATCTCATCATCACTGAGTCTGTCCATCACTGGGAGGTGATGGGTAGGGTGGTATTCATTTCATTGATTATAATCAATGACATCATCTTATTGTTGTCTAACCAACAGGTGGCTTTAGATACAGAATACAGTGTTTTACCAGAATAATGTTTTACCAGTGTCATGGTGTCCGCCCGTAGATCTGCTGAGATGTCAATGTACAGCTCTCTGTTGATGTAAGTTCAGACTTCATGATACTTCTAGTTGACTTACATCTGAATGTATTTGGTAAATGTCTGTATTTATAAATATCTCTTTTCTGTGACTACTCACAGCACTTTACAGTAAACATTTGTGTCTTTGCCATTCACCCATTTATTCAAATTCGCACAGTGCATCCATGGGGCAGCCCTTTCTCTTTAAGAATGACTCGGCCATCTGGTTCAGTATCTTGCCCAGGGACAGCAGGCGGAATGGGGAAGACTGGGTTTGAACTGCCAACCTTCTGGTACAGCTTCCACCCATGAACAATAGAAAAAGTTAACCATAATCATATATACTTTATAATTAATACAGTTGACTATGAGATCTGTTCACTCTGCTGCCAGTTTACAAGTCATTAAAATGAACAATCTAATCCAACAGTCCTGCAATGATTAGTCATGCTGCTGAATTGTCAATGTCTGATAATTGTCAGATGATTACTTGGTCCATTCTACTATAACCCTTCATGAACGTAGAATTTATTTAATTTGTTTTAGCAGAGATGAACCTAAATGTAAGGCAACTGATTTTATAATATAATCTATCAATGCATTGTAAAGGATAAATTCATAAAGGAGGAGTGACCGTCCTATATTTCTGTATTTCTCTCCCTCTCCTGAAAGTGTGTCCATGACATACAACATATAAATGTGTGATGTATTTTTTTTTTGTCATTTCATTTTTCTGAGCAGAGTCAGCCGTGAGTGGGGGTGAACTGTGTGTGTGTGTGTGTGTGTGTGTGTGTGTGTGTGTGTGTGTGTGTGTGTGTGTGTGTGTGTGTGTGTGTGTGTGGGTGTGTGGGTGGGGGGTTGGATTGTTGAATTACATGTTTGTGTGGATACCATGAAATGGCTTATTGATTACAGTGGTGAAGGGGTGATTAAAATCCATCTGAGGGGAAAAACACACAATGGTTGCCGTGGCGACAAAATGCCAGGTCCGACCTTCCAGACGCTGAGTAAACTGTATATCACAATCAACTGTTGTCCAGCGCTGCACATGTGTCAGAGGCAGCCGACGGGGAAACCATAACACCTGACAGGCTGGGTGATCTACACTGTGTGTGTATGTGTGTGTGTGTGTGTGTGTGTGTGTGTGTGTGTGTGTTGTCAGGTGGATACATGTTGTGAGAGCACTAACATGTTGAGATAAGAGCTCTCTGCCTCAGCCCCTGATAATGTCCAGTTGATTCATATCTATCCTTGTGCTGCACTTTGTCATCAATAACTTTACATCTGGATCCAGGGGTCAGATCCTGCTGATTTCTATAATGGGTTCAATTCAACTCAATATACTGTAGTAGAAGAAAATGATAAAAAGAAGCCTATGACTCTAGAGATATGCCTCCACTGCATAATCACTATAAGAAGCCTGCAGGACTTTAACCCTCTACTATCAATGTTTTACACATAACGCAGAGACATTGTAATTCATTGTGAAGAAATTACACGTCTTAAAAATCGAATTTATGAGGTGATGATTTCAAAATACACATAGTAATAAGTTCAGGTGCTTTAAAGGGATAGTTCACGGAAAATGTCCTATGTAGGACACAGTTACCAGATAACACAACTCATACGAGCAGCCAACACTCTGTTAGCGTCTGCATGATGCATAGTTCTCCCAGCAGTTGACAAAGGAGTGATTTATTATTCTCTCTGCTGAGCCGTAAATAAACATTGAGTGAGTGAAGACTGTCATTGTTTATTCTGCGTCTTCTCTTCTTCTGTGGTCAAGGTCAAACAAAGAGACTTGGAGCAGCAGCAGGAATTGATCAGTCTCCCCTCGTTGTATTTACTGTGCAGCCTTTCAGCCATTTGATCGCCATGAATCAATCTGTCTGTGCCACGGCTGAGGTCACAGCTTTTGGGAATGTGACTGAACTGTGGCCAGATGGATCTGAAATCGAAATTGATCCCCTGGTTTGCCCGATAGTGGGCATTATTAATTCAATGAGAAAGTAGAAAATACAGAGGAGGGTGAGAGGAGGTGAGCTGCGAGTTCAGAAAGATTTCTTTGCCGAACTTTTTTCTGTAAAACTAAGGGACTAGAACAGAATAGAATCCCATAATCCACATCTATTCTTCATGTGGCCAAGGTTGTACCATCATCAACCTCTAGTTTATATTTAATTTGATATAAGTGGGTTTGACAAGATATCAGACCTGCCTGTCCACATGATCAACTACAGTTCAACAGCGGTCACAGTCCTCACGGTGTTTCTCTGGAGCTCTGATGATGAGGAACACGTCGGCCTCAGCGTCGCCTGCGGCAGCTTCGTGTGCAGACTCTGTAAAGTGAAACTAGATCTTCCAGTTCTGCTGGAGTTCTCTCTCCCAGCAGAGTTTAAAAAATGTAACACAGGAGTAGTGTGTGATGTGTGGGGGGGGGTCAGAAGACAAGTGGACGCTGGCTGACCACTTCTAATAGACAGTGATGTAGAGCTGACCAGCCCCAAGAAGCCTCTGTCAGACAGAGAGTGTTACCGTGTGGGTACATTTTATTAACTTATTGAAAACCATGTCCAATACACTGTATTATTATGCCTGGGGGTATGAACAGGTTTAGCAGACAAAGGCCAGTTGTGAACAAGGACTGGCTGATTAGTCTAAATGGACATTTTACTGAATTCATAAGGAAAACAGGTAAACATGAAGGAAGCTTCCAATTTGGATTAACCAAGTGAGTTTGAAAAGATTATCTCTACTCTACCTGTTTATCAGAATTTAAGGTGAATATAATAATGTGTGACTCGACAGTGGCTAATCCATAAAAGCCAAACTCTGCCGCCGCTAGCTCTTCGGTGTAGCTTCGGCGCAGAAGCAAGAATCAGCCTCAAGACGTTACTAAACCAATAGTCTTCAGTCGCTAGTTTGATACCAATATCTCATTTAGAGGAGGGTGAGATTAGGTCATGAGAAACACACACACACACACACAGACACACACACACACACACACACACACACACACACACACACACACACACACACACACACAGTTCGATAGTGATTCTTAAAATCCTATAAACTCGACCAACCAGACAGAGATAACAATTAGGAGATTCATTTGAAGGTCTTCACCGGGCGGCAGGAAGAAGTCCTCGTCCCGTCGGTCTCATATTAACAACGTCTCACAGAAAGGAAATTAAAAACAGGTGGCATTTATTAATGAGGGAATATCTCAAGCATTTCTGTCACAGGCCAATACTCTGAAGTCTGCTCTCACAGCAGAAAACATGCAGTATAATCCTCGTGTTACAATCATCTGACATTCAAATGCTGCATTCATGTTTATGTGATAATAATCCACTAATATGTCATATTATAAAATACAATTAAGTGATTGTTTAAGTGCATTTAACTGATAATGTTTCTGTTCTGTTATTAGACGAGAGGACTTTTACTTGTGATGAAATATTCCCTCTCTGTTCTATTGATACCTTCTTCTAAGTAAAGGATAATAATTCGTTGAACTCTGCTCAAAACAAGTGATGGAAGAAAATCGAGTCGGGTTCTTCCCATTTCAGCTTTTCATGATAATATCTAATTATCTGGCGCTCAGATGAGATCGGGGAACTGAAATGAAAAGTGAAATTGTTCCCGTTTAGTCTGCAAATTCATCTGAAAGGAACAATCCACTTACTGCTGATGTTTCCAAGCCATTATCGTCTGTTTCAATTTGCCTGTGCCCCCCCCCCCCCCCCCCCCTTTGTTCAAACTGATATCACACCATGATGAATTGTGTCACCTTGGCTCAATGCTAAGTGTGTCCTTTGCCTTGATACTGAGTTCGGCCAAATGTCTCAGTCTCGCCGGTGCAGCAAAGACGATGAAGCTGAATGTGCTCAGCGGTCTTTCTTTCTATCCTCTGATTATAGGAATGTACAGTAAATATGTGAAAATGAGACAGAACCTACACACACATAGTAATGCTGTAGGCAGAGGTGTTTGGCAAAGGAATGTAAGATCTACAGCACAGTGCAGATTCCACTGGTCACCCAGGCAGCATGATATACAGGGAAACAGGTTATAGTTTCCAGCAGCTCAGTGAACCAGAACACCAATAAACTGGTAATGCTGCACAGAATAAAATGTGACCACACAGCACAAAACATCACCGAACGGCTGCAGTGACTGAAACCACCACTGGGCACAGATAGCCCCTCCCCCCCACAGGGCTAATACTGCACAAATTGAACATTCATCTGTAAAGATATATATTTAGATGTAAATATTTTATTTTCTATTTTAAATTTTTGATATTCTATTTCATTGTTATTCTATTTTATACTATTTCTATTTTTATTTTATTTTTTTGGGGTTGAAATTACTGAGCATTGCTTAAAGGGACTCTTACCTTTGTTGCATTTTTACACTTTTTTTGGATAAGGTTAAATTGGTATTAATAAGGTAATGACACTCTAAAATGCAAGACAGACCCACCAGGAGTAAAAACAAACAATTATTTCACTCTCATAATATTTAGTGAAAACTTCAACCAATTAAGAACCTTACCGGTGCTTCTGAATCCGAATCCATTGCTTTGGTAAACAAAAACTCACGTGCGTGCGCGGAGGCAGTATTGTAAGTCTGCTTGTAAATAAAGTTTCTTCAAAAAAACACCGCGGATGGGAACGAGGGGGTGGGGCATTGGAGGAAGGCGGGATGATTCGAATGTGCTGTAATTCTCAAATGCAACAAAGGTAAGAGTCCCTTTAAAGAGAGTGTGTGACCCAAGCATTTCATTGACAGTGAAATGCTGTTCATTTGACAATAAAAATCTTGAATCTTGAATCTTGAATCTGTCCCTGCACCCTTTGGCTAGGAACTGTAATGCTTGTGCACCGGGGGCGATGCGGAAACTCGTGTTGCCCAAAAAAAACCAGCGTGGCGTTATCAGCGCTCCCAGTCGGCGGCGGCGAGGCGGTGACATTTAGCCGGGTGTCAAACCCGCTGGAGTCCTCCATCAAACAGCAGCCACCAGAATAAAGGCTCTGTCAGAAATCCTGACAGCTGTAATACTTCACCTGGCCCGGGAAGCTGTTCCAACAGCCAGACACCCCCCTCCCACCGTCAGGATGTATATGAGTACCTCTGGGTATTGCCCACACGGTTGTTGTGATTGTTGGGCTAATGCAGAGAAAAGTGAGGCAGCAACTCTCTCTTATTAGAGGTAGAGTTAGAAGACAATGTTTTCTCATTAAGGCCGGTAACACAATTTGTCTTCCAAAGGTGCAGAGGGAGTTTTCACAAAGTTTATTATAGCGTCTGCTGCAACATCCACTTCAGTAACTTTGCAAATCAGGTCAGGGATCGGCACAAGATGGAGAACTTTTGTGTTTCTTATATGAAATAGTCTCAAAAATAAGGTTTTAATAGACACGTATGAAGGAGTGGTCATTCAGGATGCATTATAATCTCATATTCTCAATCTGAGTAGATTTGTATTCAGTTAATACTTTAAAGAGCAGCATTAAGTTCTGGTCTGAAAATCACCTTCCAACAGGTTTAGCTGCTGCTCTGCTGACCACACAGAGACACAGTGGGAATCTCTCTGTGGCAGAGGGGACACATCACAACATAAAGTCATAGATCAGCTTTAATTGACGTCATGGGAGTCGTACTCCAGTCACCTGGCACTTTACACCGTGGCCATTCATTTCTCTGAATGTCCGCTGCAGTCAGAGTGTTTTACGACGACATGATTGCAAACATGTGCCGCTGGCTCGCCACCGAATCGGTTAAGTTCACATTATCGACTCCGCGTACATCACAACTAATGTATGCAACATGCATCCCTACGTGTCAGGGTTCTGTCGATACGTGCAGCTCCATTGATTCATCAAGAAGCAGTGAGGGCTGAAAGCATCATTGATCATTTCACACTGTCGTGCGGATGGCAGGTGAATGGCTGTTGACCTGGAGTGTGACTGCAGCTTGTTCACATGTCACTTCTGCTTTGTGTGACATTTGTGACATTCTATTTCATCAGCATTTCTTTACAGAAAAACATGTGTACATCTCTGCTCATGTTAGTTTTTGGACCATTAAACCTAGAAAACCTGACATGTGGTTTGTGTCGTGGCTAATCAAACCAAAATCATTAAACCATCAGAATAATGTGTCTGTAACGATGCCTGTCACCTTTGTGTCTTATCATCAATCATGGTTACATTGCAATATTTATATTTTCCTTTATACTATCTTGTAGTATTATTTATATTATGGTCACTTACTTTTAATTATTTTTTCTGTATCATGGTCACTACTGTTGCAATATTACTTATAATACTTTTGTTTTCATTACAATAACACTTACATCACTCCACTTTCTCCCCAGTACCTGCTTTTGCACAGTGTCTGTTTTGCAGGTTGTTTTTTGTTTTTGTTTTCTGTATATTTTTACTCTCATTATGTGTAGTTTAGTAGTGTATATATTTTGATCTTTCTTTTTTATTGTTGCTTCGGCACTGTTATTTAAATTCTGTTTTTCTCTTTTTTGCTGTACCAAGTGAATTTCCCCGTTGTGTGGATAAATAAAGAAATCTAATCTAATCTAATCTAATCTAACACATCACTGGGCTGTGAGAGCTTTGTTTTGACAGACACGTTTTAGAGTCTTGAAACATTAGGAACTTAGACCAGCACAGGAATGTGTTGCACGTTATTTCAGAGTGAAATGAATCCATGAGGTGAGACTCTGTCTTCTCTCTCCTGTCCTGCTCATTAAAAGGATGGAATCCACATTTTCCAACCAAAATCCCCCCACACCATGTCAGATAATACAAAGTAAACCATTTCTGCACAATTCCACACAACACAACGTGATGCCAGACAGCATCAATCAGCTGTGTATTGTGATGCACAGCTCTCTGCAGGGTAATCAGTGGATTCTGTTCTGTGAGCTCACATCTGTTCAATGTCCAGAGCATCAGATGAGCTGCCGAGTCCCTGGAGCTCCAGCTGCTGCTGACGCGGACTCAGGTGACATCACTCACTCCCTCAGGAGCCGCACAACGATTCTCAGATCAGCTGTATCGTAGCTTCCCTTCAGTATCAAGCCTTGGTGTTAGCACAGGGATCTGAAACGCGTCGAGAAGCACGACAGCTTTAATGAGACGGAGTCCAGAGACACGAGGAGAACGAGCTGCTGTGGTGTGACCGGAACACAAGATGAGAGGAACAGAATCCAGCTAATCATCAGTCGTTAAAGATTATTTAAAATCTTATCAGTGACTATTTTCTCTCCTCTCTCTCTCTCTCACACACACACACACACACACACACGGAGGAATGTTGATAATCGGTTCCTCTCATCCATCAGACCAGCGGCCCTGGCAGAGCTCTACCACTCCAGCGGTTTGCCTTTTCTAATTAAAGAGCCTCAGTAATTGAACTTTCTGTTCTCACCCGAGCTCTCAGTACTTGGTGCGGCTCTGAGTTAAAGGGTAAAGTAAGATAACACACATCTGTCACAGGTGCTACACAACTGCTTCTGAGAGTGTGTGACACGCTAATGAGGTCGGGTTGCCTCTGTGTACTCGTGTTAGCTGATACACGAGGTAACCGATGCTTATTAGCAGCTGATGTGTCTCTGTGACGAGGGAGGCCCGGAGTGGAGGTGGAGGTGTGTGTGTGTGTGTGTGTGTGTGTGTGTGTGTGTGTGTGTGTGTGTGTGTGTGTGTGTGTGTGTGTGCGCTGCGTTGTGCGGGCACAGCTTGACATTTTGTGACTGGCCTCATTGTTTCCACCACACAGTGAAATGAAGGACAGGCAGGTCAGCGTGTGAGCAGCGGCTGTCAGCAGAGCGGCTCGTGCATCTTCCAACGCACCGGACTGATTCACGCTGATGCAGTGTGGAGATCTGCAGGCGGCGTGCGGCGTGCGGGCGAGGTCGTCCCCAGCTCACGGGGAGAATCGCATTAGGAAAAGGATTAATTCAATTCCATCTCTGATGTGTCCTCGGACAAAAGCCCGGAGGAAAACAAATCATTCATCATCCCAAGAGCAGAGATAAGAGGCTCGTTAGTCAGGAATCTGTCTGAGATCTTCAGGTTTTTGTTTGTCAAGAGAAGAATAAATCAACAAGTGTGTTAAATCCAACACAACTTCTGATGAATACTCTCGGCAATCACACACACGCAGCATGCACGGCTCGGTTTGAATGGGGTCATCATGTGGATAACTGAGTTTCCTTGTTTTTCCTTTCATAATATGAGCTCATTGGTTAGAATGTCAAACACATCAGTCTCTGGAGATGACAAAGCTGTGCTGGGATTTCTACACCAAGGGCCCCTTTATCAGGATTTGTGTTCTGCATCTAGAGAGATTGAAGCAAATAAGTGACAACACTCAGTCGCAGCACTGTGTCGCACAACAGTAACACAACTGCAGGGTGCTTCATAGTTGCTATGCAAAAAGAATGAAAGTAAAAGACCAACAACAGAAAAATAGGGAATTCAATCAGCCATTCAAATTCAGCTTTGGCAGAACAGGTGGTAAACCTTGAAATTGATGGGGAAAATTAGTTTTGGAATTTGAAACCTCTCATTTTGTTGAGCCTCAAATCAACTGAAATGTTTTTCCTTTTGTCCATCCTTTTTCTATGGAGGCTTTTTCATTTCTTTTTGAGAGAGAGAGAGAGAGAGAGAGAGAGAGAGAGAGAGAGAGAGAGAGAGAGAGAGAGACTAGAAACAGTTGTGTAACCATCATAGTCAAGCTGTTATTGATGCCAGCATCTGTTCACAATAATAATAATAATTATAATTTAAACTATTATTATAATCACAACTTTGGACTTGCTCAGTTGTCGTTTAATATTTTGTCTCATTTCCAATTCCAAACTCTTTCCAAAATGTATTTCCACTCTTTGTCTCTGGCGACAAAAATACCAAAATGTAGGGAGCATTGGATTCTATCTTCAGGCAAAAGACTGAGTGGATCTACAGGATTTAAAACACGGCACAGCAAACACAGAGACATCCTCAGGACCAATGTTCAGTATCACCTCTGTGCTTCTACTGATCCTCGTCCCTCTCACCTCAGGTGAAGGTTGAACATCACGCTGAGAGGACTGAGTGTTTATCAGAAGCTGGTATTGTGTCTCCCATGTACAAGATACTGTAGAAGGTAAATACAGTGCATCCCGATTCATGTTCCTGTTTGTCACAGTTTGTGTGCAGACAAAGAAGCAGCAGGACAACAGGAAGTCAGGAAGTACACAACACCTGTACTGGGTGAAGGGCAGAACAACAGGAAACACTTGTTATCACAGAAACACAGAAACACAGGAGCGTAATAGTGACGGCAACAATGGCAATCATGACTTTGTTTACCCCTGTTACCGAAAGGAGGAAGTAATGAACCTTAATACTGTATGAAAACTGACTTCAAACAACAAAAGAAGGAAATTAAGTTTCCACCACTGGAGAAAGCCACAAACAATACAGCCACGGACAATACAGACATCTGGATTGTCCGTGCGGAACAAGGAACTAAAACAAACAAACCAAAACAAAAGAAGAAGGAGAGAAAACTCTTCCTGTCAAAGTCAGCGTTTTATGAGTCCAACACAACAATGCAAATATGTCTCCCTCTCTCTCTCTCTCTCTCTCTCTCTCTCTCTCTCTCTCTCTCTCTCTCTCTCTCTCTCTCTCTCTCTCTCGCTCTCTCTCTCTGGCATTTAGGGAGGATCATTGAATAATGTTTGAATTAGGGCTGGGCAAGTTAACTCAAGTGATGAGTTAACTCGATTGTTTATCCGCCAATTATTTTCTTTTTTCGTGTTCTGCAACAGTCAGCAACAGACTTTCACAAAATAAAAGCCTGACTTTCACAATAAAACAATAAATAATCAAACCTGAGTTAATGCGAGATAAAATAATTAATCGAGTTAACTCATCACTTGAGTTAACTCGATTAAACGAGTTAACTTGCCCAGCCCTAGTTTGAATAGTTCCCAGTGTTCTCAGTGATTATTGAGAATTATTTCAGCTTGTCATAACCCTTCTCTTGTTATATTCCCAGTAAAATAAGCAAGTTTTCGAGGTTGCTCCGGTGTCTGCGGAGCCGCTGCAGCATCTCAAACAAACATGAACTCTTGTTTCTCGCCCCAGCTTCTCCTCTGGGTGACCGGCTGCTGCCAAGTCAAAGCCCGTGTTCGGCTCAGCCTCCTTCCTCTTCGCTGAGCTTCTTGTCTGGAATCCAGAACAATTAGCAGACGTGGGATGTGCACAGAATTAAACAGCAGGTTTTTTTTGCGGCGTCCATTCTCCCAGAAGATAAGCCAAGCTAAGTAGCCATTAGTCAAGGTCGCAACTGCAAGTCTAATGGTTCCTGTTGAAAATTAAACGTGTAAAAAACCGGGTCAAAACAAACACACAGTTTTAGTTATTTCCCCAAACAGCTGCTGCTGGAATTTTTTTTAACAAAACACGAAAATGAATAACTGGTGCACACAGTTCCCATCATATAACCAGCTCCACACGTGCATTCATGACAGGAGCATGAAGGTTTACTCACAGAGACAGAATGAGCAGCTCTTTGGGGATGAGGGACACGAGTGCAAATTCAAATGTGTTGTCCATCCACAGACTTTCCAAACCACTGAGCAGTAAGACAGCCAGCAGCCATTAGCCAGTAAGCCCAGGAAGCGTCCTCCTCCTGAGTCCTCGTGGTGAAGACACCTGTGGACCGAGCTTCATCTTCTTCTTCTTCCATTCTTCTTCTCACATCATCTTTCTTTGGAGCTGCACAAACGAGAGGAGGACGAGATCAAACACACTTTCTTCTTCCATGCAGTTTCCCAGTCATGAGTAGGGACTACGTGATGTGGCTCAGCTTGAAGACATCCAAGGCCGGCCCTCCCCTACAATTCCTTTTCTTCGCTGCCCCATAATGTATTTATTAAATGTCAAGCAGCCAGCATCTGTCTCTCTCTGCTCTGGTGAGTCCTCAGAAAGGGGACGGACGGGTTGCACCCGGGAGGAGACTGGCAGCTGCAGCCCCGATGGGGGGGGGGGCAGCCAGGACACAGCCTGTAATTTAGATTTCATTACGATAGCGGCGCAGGTACAGAAGGCGTGAGGCGGTTTGGTGAGGAGGAGGAAGATGGTGGTGAGAGATGGCGGCGCCCTGATGGATCACCGGGGGGGGAAAGTGCTGCATGATGGAGGGGGGGGGGGGGGGGGCTGAAGGAGCGGATGGTTGTAGCAGGTAGCAATTAACAGGACAGGAATAAAAAGCGGGTGGAAAAGAACAGTGGTGAAGGGTTTTGTCGAGGCTCAGAAAAGGTCACTTTCTTTGTTGCAGGGGGCGGGGGGGTGCGCTGAGTACCAGAGAGAACACTCAGACTGGATCTGATGAGAATAGACGGGCAGGAGAGGGGCGGAGCTAGTTAAGAGCTGCTGAGGAAGACGAGCAGCACGCAGGGAGAGGAAGCTTCATTCAGAAGCTGAAGAACAAGAAGTAAATAATCTGTTTTGTGACCGAGCTCAAACATCAGAGCATTTTAATATCATTCCCTTGAGATAAGACTTAAAAAACTGGTCTGAGCGAGTTAATATTCCAAATGGGTATTTAATAAATTATGCAAAAACAAGTAAAGTGAACAGTGAGCAGCATCTCGTGCAATCCTATTAAAGCTGAGCTGCTTCTCTTTCCTCTGATCTGTCGAGCTGCTCGATCCTGAACCGACTCCGGCTTTAAACTTTCTTTCGGAGGATGAAGGTCTGGACGTGGTCCTCTTGCTTCCTCTTGATAATAAGATGCTGTTAAGCCGTCCACTCGGCCGCAGCCTTATCAGCTCAAACCCAGAACAACAAGAATCAAGAAAGTATGATTTCTTCCTGAATAAAGCAAAACTACAAACTGCTATACGTACGAGCCATGTAAGTGCTACTTAATTGATGGTTTCAACAACAAAAAATATTTTTTTTTTTTTTTTTTTTTTTAATTAAATTATTATTATTTTTTTTATTAATTTGGAAAAGTTCGGCGGGCCGGATTAAAAAGCCCAACGGGCCGTATATGGCCCGCGGGCCGTACTTTGCCCATGTCTGAGCTAGAACGTCTCAGTAATGAGCTTCACTCTCTGAAATCATGTAGTCTTGAAATTTCACATCTTTTTTTAATTTTTTTTTATGAACTGTCGATAAATTCAAAAGAAAATCATTACTTTCCAAATTTCAAAGTGTCTCGGTTGAAAAAACAAAACAACATTCACACGTACTGGATTGTTTCAGGGAATAACTCATGATAAAAAACTAAACCCTAGTATAATGTTTGAAGATAAAATAATTATGCTACCGAGCCACGCTAGAAAGAAATAAAGAATATGACTTGAATTAACCAAACCCCTTTGATTTAAGTCCTAAAGGAATCATTGATGACGAGAGGGTTCTGGTTTTCTAAAGGAAAATGAAAAGCTCTTGATGCACCTCTTGTTATAACATTTTGTTTGTCTGTGTTACAGATACAGTTCATTCTCTGTGGCTGTGTCACAGTGTGAAGGTTGATTGACTGAAGCCTTGCACCTGTAGAAGCAGATCTACAGATGCTTCACATTAACAGCCACCTCTCTTTGAAAGTGAGGGCACTGCAAGTATTTGTTTTGCATTAGCAGTGATGAATAAAGCGGTGATACAGCGGAGGAAGAGGGATCGGTGAAAAGGAATCAGTTAAATTAATCCCCGTGCGTGGGGGGGGGGGGAGCAATTTGAATCCCACACAGAACAAAGTGAGTTCACCACTAACGATTTAAGCCGTGATACAAAGAGGTGATTACAGAAATTGGAGGCTTTGACTTGCTGTTGCTGAACGAACTCATGTGGATTGTATCGAGAATCTGGGTTTGTTCAGTGATGATCTGGACTTTTTGGACCCGACCTTACTCTTAATATGAATCATACAGAAAACTACATAGACATGAATTCAAAGAAAGGCCACGGCCACAACCAATCCTAACATTTATTAATTAAATTAAATAAAAGTGGCTAAATCACACACAGTTTAACATTGTGTGAAATATGTGCATCTAAATGAACCAGTTCAAATAAAAGTTCCAGCTCTGTACGCTGTTTAGAATCAAGCTTGATTAACCTGCACTAAAACCAAATAAGCAAAATGATGGGTGGTGCTGTGATGGGAGCTTCTTTCACAGTTTCTTGCGAGCACAGTGACTTAGTGTCTCTTAGATCTGCTATCAGGACGATTGTGTTCAACTTGGAATCACTTTCCTTTGTTTCTTGCTGCTCGAGCTCAGCAGAAACAAGCTGTTCACACAACAGTCACCTCACTGCCTTCCCTGTTAATCTAATATGTTGAACAGTTACGTATTTAAAATTCCATTTGTCACCCTGTTTGAGCTCTGATCTCGGCCTCTTACAAATGGACATATCTCTCTTTTTAGCGTTTAAATGTTTAACAATGTCAAGCAGGGAGTTGCTGGCTGAAAAAAAAGCTTTGAGAAGGGTGTAGAAATGTGTGTGGACAGATTTACAATAAGCAGAATCTCACATTATTGTTTAGAGATATCTGCCGTCACCCCATGTTTTCAGGCTTTGTGCTAAGCTAAGCTACCCGACTGATACTCGTAACATGTCTCTACAGGTGTTTTCTGATATTTCCACTAATAATTAGTAACGACATGAGGTCGAGACCTTTTCCACTGAACCAAGACACACAGTCTGTCTGCAGTTTCTTGCTTGTGCACACTGTCCCTCAGCTCCACTTCGGAACATCAGCTGTACAACTTGTACAAACACACAGAGCCACCTCCTCTACTGCCAGAAGAACTGGGTCCAAGGTTAAACTGCCTGTACTGAGCTGTGCACTAGTTCTGATTTACGTCTTGTTGTTGCAGTGATGCTTTAGATATGAAAGCTGACAGAATTCCGCATGTTGTGCCAAACCCTTCAACTCCTGCAAGGATCTAATTCCTCCGCTGCGAGTCCTCATTGCTGACAACAAACTGATTGAAGGCAAATAGATCGATACAACAATCTGTGGACACACCTCTTCTCGACAGTGTGCATCCACTCAGACCTCGAGGTGATAGCATCTAACACGTCTCTAACAATCGCTTCAGCTCCCTGGCTCTCCATCAGGACGGGTGGTTTCCTCTGCTGGCTGTGTATCATGTGACCCCTCTGTCCTTTTGTCTTCCTCTTTATCATTTGTCTGTCTTTTCTCCCTCATCCCGCTTCTACTCCTTTTCTCCATAAAACATGTCGTCGGCTCCACTTTACATTTTGTTGGGACACAAATTCTGTTTCTAGAGAAGTGCACAGCAAAAACCAGGAAGTGCGATCGCAGCCTGGAATATGTTCAGAAGCGATATATTTTTTTAATGAGGGAAGCACTGCATTTATTAATGGTAGCAGGGTCACTTGGAGGTGGATTGTTTGAAGAGAAGTCGTTTTATTGGGTTTAAAAGTGTGTGGGTGTATAAGAAGGTTCTTTATTTTTTAAGTTGTTTATATATATCCCCAAAATTCCAAACAATAATTCATAGATGAAAGTATAAGTGGGCAATTAAGTGTAGGTCGATAAGTGTAGGTCGATAAGAAAAGAAGATTAAGTTAGATTTGTCCACATTAATGTCAAGGCTTTGGCATTTATACTTCAACATGATGCTGTTTCAAGCATAATGTACCTTCCATTATCCACAGTCACTATGAAAACCTTTCACTTACAATATAAAGGATTAATCAGCTCTTTAAAGAGGCCACACAGTTACTGAAGGTGGGAAAATGAAATCATGATGAAATATTATAACTTCGTCTCAAAAGGTCTTTCAAATTCTCACTCAAAATCTTTAAAATCTTGATTGATGTGCCTATAACTGAGCCTTGAGGTACACCACTAGCAGTCTTTAACATTGCAATTAATATGATCTATTTACATATATATTGATAACTGTTTTCCACATAGCTGTTTTAACCAGTAAACTCTGGTCAGTAGAATCAAAAGCTTTCTGAGCTTGAGAACCCCCCCACTGTACATAAATTATTGTCTATTGTGCTTTAGCCTGACCAATATGCCTCATTGATTCCACTAACTCTGGCTTAAGCATCAAGTTAATCAGCAGTTGACTGGTTTTACTGGTGAGCTTCATCCTGAGCAGGGGATTTCAGGAATGGAGAAAAGGCGAAACTAAGGGAAGAGATGAGGCTGAACGAGTAATGAGCTCATACTTTATTTTGACTCCACATGGCTGATGGACCCATGTTTCCTAAGAAGGGTTGAGGAGAGGGTTCCTCCCCTCTTCCTCCTCCTCTTCCTCTTGCTCCTCCTCCTCTTGCTCCTCCTCTTGCTCCTCCTCCTTCTCCTCCTCCTCCTCCTCCTCCTCCTCCTCCTCCTCCTCCTCCTCCTCCTCTTCCTCCTCCTGCTGCTGACACTGGCCCACTTAAGGGCCACTGGTGATTTTCTATCTGGGCTATAAATGATCCCAGGGCAGTCACAACTTAACGTTAGCGCTCGCTGGGGGAAGCTTGAACTCAGCTGTCTCTGGTAACAATCATCCTCTCTCTCTCTCTCTCTCTCTCTCTCCCCCAAAGGGAGAAAGTTAGCTACCCTAATTCCTCCGATGTTCAGAAGAACATGCACACGGGTGTTTGTTCAAACTATGAACTACCTAGAGGGTTGGAGGTTGGACGGCAGTGTAGTAGAGTTTGAAGTAGAGTTTTCTGTTCAGCCTGTGTGTGTGTGTGTGTGTGTGTTACTGTAATTTATACTGTTTGGATTGTTCCACTTTGAATTTAAATGATAAATGTAGCCGATGCCATTGAACCTGTCCTGCTGATCGTGTTGGAGTGTATTTTGTTCTTTACTGTGAGAATATGGTCCCGATGGAGAGAGACACAGAAAACACATGATCTCTCCCTGGTTTGTGTGAGTGTGGGAGGGCGACGCTGTTATTTATAACCTGGAGGTGACGGCTCATGGGGAGAACAGTGACATCCTCAGTTCAGGTATCCCAATTCACTCTAGAGATAAGAATGTGTTTTCTGGTGATTGGAGGACAATCTGACACATGGAAAATGCAGGTGTACTCGCACACAAGAGGACAAATTGCATTCAAGACACTTGTGGACGGAGACAAAGCTGAAAATTACAATTCATGTCACAACCTGTTTTTTTGCCAGCTTCAAAGAGAGTCAAAGAGGACATGTCCTTCTATTCCTCATCTTTCTGTTGTTGTTGTTTTTGTGGACCTGCACTGATGGAGGGAGGATCAGACAGAGCAGTCAGATCTCATTTGGATCTCAGCGGACATGAAGACACATACTAATACCAGATGTAAATTATATCAGGTTAAAATCGTATCCAGACGTCGTCTATATTTATGAGAGGAACCTTCATTTTAGTCCAGAACTCTTTCCAGACACTGTTTTTTAACAAAATAGCTTTAGATAGATTACTTCTTTTACTTATTTACTTCTTTTGTGATGCCAGGTTCCCCCGGGCTAGTTTCAGAAGAACGCCAACGACTAGATCGGTTGAAAAACATATAGTCCTTAAAAAAACAGTGTTTAAAAATCGAGAATTCCGATTCCGAGTTGTGTGTGTGTGTGAGACTGTTACAGTTTAAGCTCTTCTGCTCCGAGAGGCCGGGGAACATGAGGTTTAATCACCACCGGCCTTGTTTCAGTCCAGCGAGTGGGATGATGCAGGCGGAGCTCCGGTCAAACTACCGACCGGCTTTGTTTTGTGTTCATAAAAACTGCTCAACCGCTCGGAGCTCATCCGAATTAATTTCCACTCGTGGAAGCAGACGCTGCGTTTCGCTCAGTTATCAAAACGTATTCCCTGTCAGTCAGAAAAAAACGGAAGATGTTCCAGTTAAAACTTTACAACAGAGAAACTACTTATCTCGGTGTCACAGGAATTATTCCCACTGCCAGTCATACCCTGCATGTGTCATTGATTAGGACGAGTATACACGCTGCCTTGGCTTTTTTACAGCGAGGATGAAACGGTTCACCCAATGTCAGAGGAAGCCGGAGGCATTCCAGAGCCCTTTGCTCTCCAGCCAAACTCTCGCCTGCCTCTGCTGATCAATGACAGCGGAGAGCAGAAACAAGCTTTTGAGAAGCGAGAAGACGGAGTGACTCAGGCCTGCTACATGATGGGATGAGACGGAGAAGCTTTGATCATGGAGGGAGGGCTGCAGCTTCTCATTACCCCCCCCCCCCCCGTCCCTCAGCACAGACCCACGGGCTGTATTGATTTCGAATAATGCCTTGTGTCTCCACTGGTTGCATACATGCATAATGTGTCTTCATCACGTCTCGGGCGGAGAAACATCTGCATGTTTGGGCTGGACGCTCCAGGAAGGTTCTGTTTGAGATGGAGAGGTCGGGATTAATGCAAGAAAGAGGAATAAACACAGTAAACCGCTTTAATAATATATATACATTTAATTATTTTTGTTGACTAGCGTACACTTACATTATTGAAAATATTTCCAACACAGTTCAAATCCACACATTCTATTTGGTCGCCTTTTAATTGAATCATATCCGCTTAACCTTAGCTTTGCCCTTTTCTTTACTAACTTCTGGGGCAAACATCACATGACGTTGAAGCAGGATTAAAACTTCGGGATAAATTCAGAGTTGTCAGTCCAACGATGCTTGTTCACTTCTTATCAGAGGTAAATCACCATGGTAACTCATGCTAAATGGCTAATCTGTCCCAGAGCAGGTTGAGTTTGAGATAAGAGATCAACCTGTATTCAAGCTCCGCCCACTTACCAATCAATTCCTTTGAAATCCGCCGTTTGAGGGTCTCTGAGAAGGTCAAAGGTCATAGACCGACAAAATCCTTTGACCTCCTCCGATGAGTATCTCCATGAAGAGAGAGGAGGGAATGATCGGCCTCTGTCAAACGAACAGAACCAACCTGCAGGAACAACGTGCTCACGGGACCGAAGCCGTCTGCTTCACTGCAGCTTCTTCTGCTTGTTACCTTTACTCTGTGGCTGATGCAGCACAGACACAACACTGCACGGAGGAAGAAACTGGACAAAAGTGTTGTACCTGTCTTCAAAAGATATGAAAAACCACCTTGGTTACCACTTAGGAGTGTATTCTATGTTTAACATTTTTTATTGGTTTTCTTTGGGTACTCAGTACAATTATACAATTATAAACACAAATCTAATGGATATACCCCTACCCACAATACTACCCACCCACCCCCGGCCAGCCTACCCCATGCAGCAGAAGTACATAGAATGTATATATATATATATATATGTCTATAGGCATATTAAATTATTATAATACAATACAATACAATTGCATACATCACTGCTGCAAGTCAAAGAAAAGAAAAGAAAGAAAGAGGGAAATTAATTAAAGAGACGAAAAAATTAAATAAAATAAAATAATTAAATAGAATAAATCAGTAAATAGGTAAATATAATTTTAAAAGAAATAAAAAATAAAAGGAGGGGGGGGAGGGGGGTTGCCATCTAGTCTTCCTCTTGTAGTGGGCTTTGTATGCTCTCATAGTACGACAAAAAGGGGGTCCAGGTTCTCTCAAAGCTCTGTATGGAACCTTTCAGAGTATATCTGATTTTCTCCAGTTTCAAGAAATACATGATGTCTCTAATCCATCTACTGAATGTGGGGGGTGTTTGCTCCTTCCATAAGAGTAGTATCAGACGTCTGGCAAGCAGAGAGGTGAAAGCTATGACAATATGGGCCCTGCCTTTAAGAGGACGTGTTTCGTCAGTGAAACCAAAAATGGCACATAATGGGCTTGGAGGGATGACCGCACTAAACATTTTAGAATAAGCATGAAAGATGTCTCCCCAAAATTTTCTGAGGAGAGGACAAGACCAGAACATATGTATGTGATCAGCTGGTTGGCTTTTACAGCGGGGGCATGAGGGGTCAACATCAGGGAAGATCTTGGCAAGTTTAGCCCTGGTCCAGTGGACTCTCAGGATGATTTTAAGTTGAATTAGACTGGGTCTAGCGCAGGGGGATGATGTGTGTACTAACTTTAGCGCAGCCTGCCACTGATCCTCTCTCATTACCTCGCCTAGGTCCTCTTCCCAAAGTGTTCTAGTTTCTTGCAGTGACTGGGGGGAGATGCTGCAGATTTGGTTGTAAAGTACTGAAATTAAGCCTTTACGGTGTGGAGACAAAGTGAGAAGATTGTCAGTTGCGTTATCTGCTGGTAAATTTGGAAATTAAGCAATGTTTTTCTGCACAAAATGTCTTACTTGGAGATATCTAAAAAAAATGTGATTTAGGCAGGTTGAACTTCTCGGAGAGTTGTGCGAATGATCCAAATCTGCCATGAAGAAAGAGGCTACGTGTGGAAGTGATGCCTTTTTCCATCCAGATTTTAAAAGCTGAGTCCAAGGTAGAGGGTGGGAAATTATGATTATTGGCTACTGGGGTGTGAATTGACATTATAGACAGGTTGAAATGTTTTTTAAACTGCGACCAGATTCTAACTGAGTTAAGAACAATTGGGTTGGGAAAGAATCGAGTATGTGGGGTCGGAGGGGACGGAGCGCATAAGACAGACCGTGCCGTCTGTGCATTCAAGATGTATCCAGGCCTCGCTGCTGTCAGGCTGAAAGTCCTCCATCCAGAACAATATGTTCTGGATATTACAGGCCTTAGGAGTGTATTCTTATGTTTATTTTTCATTTACCTCAAAGTGAGTTTGAACCCAGCAGAGTTTCACCTGAGAGAATAAGACTTAGTCTGTCAAACACACAATAAGAAAACATGTTCATTGTGCATGAATTGAATGGAAACACAAACAGTATTACAGTCAGATCTATATGTCGCCTGATGAGAACATTTCACAATGAAAACATCGACTTATAAACATTCACACAGTGAATCAATGATTTTTTTCCCCAGCTGTTCTTCCTGCATTTAGCACCTTCAGTCTGGATAATGTGTTTGTGCTCCTCGTACTTTCTAATAGAATAGTTGTTGTGAGATCTGCTCTGCTGCTGGAACACGTTTCCATGTCGACTATTGATCACATGCCCTTAACCCCCCCCCCCCCCCCCCTTGTATGTGGACGTGCTCATATCTAGATTTTGGAAACATATAGGTTTGATTTATTGCATCAGCAGAACAGTGTCTGTGATTTGAATCTCCACGGAAATCAGTGTAATTCACTCGTGTTTTTATTCCTTGTTGGACAATAGAGCTCTGAATCTCAGAGGGACACTTGTCGGTGGGATGAGTTCATTGTTGGATCTGATTACAAAGAAAAATCATCTCATCCTGAGACACTAGAACTTGTCCAACGTGCAGATCTCACCAGTAAGTCCTCCCATCACCACCAGCCTTCCTGGGGCTGTGAGCAGCTGGTTCCTCCTCTTCCACAACACCAGCAGAGCTCTCCGGTCCACCACCAGGATCTGGTGCAGCAGTATATTCTTATAATGAAGTGTGAAATGTTGGACTTTATTGATCCCTGTGGGAAATTCCAACTTTTCTCTTCCCGGCGTGCACAGTCTGGTTCGCTGTTAGAAATTCAAGGTTTGAGCTCGGGACACCGGGGGCAGTGTGGAAGCCTGCAGGTCCTGAGTGTGTTGAATGTATTCCTTATAATTGTGTGATATTACTGCCCCTCTCCCAGTCACACAGGAGTCTCTCTACAGATTCCTGGTCTGAGGGACTTACTCAGTAAAACCATGTGTGGGAGACAGCCTGCAAATGTGGAAAGTTCAGGAGATTGTAAAAACATCCGGAACGTTCACCCACAACAACACTGACGGTGTGAATACAAATCAGACTCCAGTAAATACTGTATGTGCCTCCCTGCAGGTGTCTGATTAGCTGTGTGTGAGCGTGTGAGCTCGAGGAACCCCCCCCCCCCCCCACCCCCCCTCTCCCTCCGGGCGACATCCTCATTACACTCTGTCTCCGCTCGTCTGACACGCCCCTTGATGATATCAACAAGCACAGTGGGAGAACACAACCCCGATAAATAAATTACACTGACAACAAAGTGAACGACGTTTGCAGAGTCCCCAGCAGGGGGCGGCGGGTAATCTGAACCCTGAAAGTGAATTAATGAATTAATATTTGCAGCAAGGACGATTTTCTTTCTGCTTTGCAAAGATTCACGCAACTCGATTCAGAACGTACTGCATCTATCCAATGTTCTATCTACATGTATAACTTTGAGTCAAACTTTAAAAACATAATAAACTATTAAAGAAATGTCTACTGTCATTGCGTGTTGTACTGTGACATTGTACTTAAATCCAATCAAGCATCCACATTTTTTAATATGCATGATTTCTTCTTTTTAGGAATACCTCTGAATTATATCTTGTGAACTTCACAAAATTTGAAAGAAAATCATGCAGGACTTTATACAGTAAAAAAAAATCCTGAATCTGCCCGTTTAATTGAATCCACTTTGAAAAGTTAATGAGTTCTTCTTTGGTCCATCGCTCCCATTTCCACCGAGCTTCAGTAAAAATGAGTTCTGTAGTTTTTGCATAATCCTGCAGATAGATGGACACACAACAACGGAAACAGAACCTGCTTAGTGGAGGTAATAATCCTACAGGGAAGTAAATAGCTCTGAGATGTTTATTATGTTCTTCCCCTATTGAGGAGAATTTCATGTGAAGTAATTGTAATTGTGGGATATTTTGCAAAATGATTCTCATGCTCGCTCTGGAGCCTGATGAAAGGGCCTTTCTGGCTATTTGGTGCATCTGATGTTTATGCACCCCAGGCACAGCGTTGAAAAGCCCAGACTGCAAAGCAAATTGAGCGTTTTGATGTCAGTATTCATGGCGCGGGGACGCACAGCGGTGCCGAACACTGTATGCAAAGAAAAATGACTGCTGCTCATGCTGAGGCTTCAGAGTAAGACTCGGTCTTTGTGCGTCTGAGTCAAACACAACAAGGGAGACGTGGGCTGTTGATTCATGGAGATAAAATATATAATTAAACTCTTTTTTGAGTTGTAAAGATTTCAGTTGCTGTGCAAGGGCATGATTCCCTCTGGGTATAGAGAGAGAGGAGGGGGGGGGGTGTACTCTCTTTCTTCACTTTCATTGTTTCAGTTTGATTTTCTTAAAAGTTAAAGCAAAGATAACAAAGAGACAAATCAGACTCAATGGGCCTTTGTACCTCTGGCACAATGCAGCACTTAGTGTCTCTGCTTGTTTCCCGTGCTCACGTGCACTTGGTCTTAAGATGAACTGTAGTGCAGCTGTGCACTGATTTCTTGAGGCCAACCTGGTCTGAAGTGGGCCTCACAGCATTCCACTGTTATTATGAAGTGCATTATAAACCTAGTCTCACACAGATGATCTCCTGGTGCATGAAGTTTCATCTGCAGAGAAGCTTCCTCTCTTTTAATAGGATTCCAACGAGGTGCAAGTGTACCTGGCTTTTAAGACGGATGGGAGAAAGCAGGATAATTGGTTTACTGCTCAAACAACCATGACCAGGAGACCAAGGATAATCCATGTGAACCAATGCGTCTGCTAGAGTCACTGTTTCTTAGACCAACAGAGAGGAAGCACAACAACCACTTGTTGTTTAACCGACCCAAGTGTTTGGGACTTTATTTCAAATCAAGCAAAAACAAAGAAGAGAACACGAAGAATACTAACGTGAAGACTTTGCTATTTATCCAGCAAGGTGGCGGATAATCCCCCCCCTAGTCACAGGTGCTGGAATAGAATAGTAGCTGTATTAATGTGATGCGCTGAATGTGGAGTCCGTCCGGCTCAGCCACAGCAGCCCACGGTGGAGTCTGGTCATGAAACTTTCATCAGCGGCCCGGTGGCGTGGAGTTCCTGAATGTCGGCACTAAATTGCCCGAGGGTCATAAATACTTTATCAGCAGCAGAAACCTCAGCAAAACACTTCCCCGGGGCTCAGTGTCCGTCCCACTCTCTCGCTCCAAGACCCTCTCCCTCGCTCCCTCTCTGTCCTGGACTCTGCCAAACACACACACACACACACACACACACACACACACACACACACACACACAGTAAAAGCCTCTCACCCTGGAACTGCATTCTGTCACTCTACCTTATAATTCACCAATTCTATTCTGTCCAAGTCTCCATCAGAGGTCTTGCCCATGCAGGTGATTGTGACTCTTCACTGTCGGAGGAGCAGATCAACAAAGCGCCAAACAGGATCTTGTCAACTTGCTCTTGATAATTTCTGGATGAAGAAAAAGGAGAGGAGCAAAAAAAAACATCAATACAATCCAAACTCATATCTTTTAAAGCTTTGTCTTTGATCCTGCTCCAGCAGTTCAGCCCGGCCTGCTTAGCTTTAATGCCACCGCCTTTATTCTCACAGCGCAGAGCATGCTGCTGTTTGAAGCACGACACCGAGACTCGGATTCTTCTAAAGAAGCTCGGCAGACCTGAAACAAGCCGGAGAACGGGCGCATCTCGAAAAAGACAGAAGTCAAAAGGAGAGCTCAGTGTGAAGTGTGAAGATCCTGCAGCGGACGTGAATCCAGACGAGTCAGTGATGATTAATCCTGAAATCAAGTCAAATACAGATTTTTCTCTACTCACTCTCATGTCTTATACTTTGAATAAAAATGTTTTTTTTTTTAACTGTAGGTGTTTCTTATTTCCTTTTTTATATTTTCTTCACACACACGTGTTGTTTTCATTTGATGGTTGAGATGGGGAAATGAGTCTAACAACTTTACATCCCAGTGTTTGTCTGCGGCCTTGGTTCGAGTGCTCATGGTACTTACACATAAAAGTACAAAGTAAAGCTTAGCATAGACGTGATATATAATCTGGCTCGTGTTCATATTCACTGACTTCTACAGACACACAGGCAGATGTAATGGAAACCAGTGGATGTAGGGTTGTGCTGTAACTCCCTGACTCCACATCAGACATTAGCACCCATGGATTTTCAGCTCTTCTTATATAGTACCAACATACTGTGACATTTCTGATTGTTTGAGTTCATGTAAAGCAACTGTCATGTATGCATTTCTGTCTCGGTTGTGAAATTACATTTCATATAATTTCGCTGAATCCCATTAAGTGCGTCAGCCATGAAGGTACAAACCCAGAAGAGCGAGAATCATGGAAGCACATTAGCTTCACTGGATCCAAACTACTAAGTGCTACATAAGTGCAGTTAGCTCCAACTTGTACTGACTTAATATGCAATAACCCACGTGTGTCTGAACCCTGTGCTCACCTTCATAACAACTCACGCTGTAGAGCCATCGTGAGTCTTAGTGTTGTTGAACAAACCCAGAAATCCCAGAGCAATAGAATCACCACGCAGGACAGAAGGGAGCAGTGTGGATGCAACCTTTACCAAAAGATGAAACAATCCACGAAAGGTTATCAGATATATTCATCATCCGGTCTCACCCGGCTAGTGCATCACTCTCTCTCTCTTTCAGGCACCCTCCATTAGTCTCCCTCAGAAAGCTCAGGTTAACAGGAATTTATGCTAATGAGCTCCGCTAATGCACTCAACACGCCCACAAAGAATAAAAGCAGATTTTTGTTCATTTGCTTTTCACCTCGGATGCTTTTGTCCGATCCAACCGCTGCTTTGACCTTTTAAGGACGTCCGCCCCATGCTGTACCCCATGCTGTATTTATTACACAGTGTTTACAATTATTTCACGTCTCTGACATTCTGAAGGTAGAACAGGTCAAACACCGGACGTCAATATTTGAGCGCCGGGCTTTTGGGTGAGAGAGATGTTGTGACGGCCCCGAGCTCCGATGTGAAGGTCTGTTGCTGGCATTCATCTCACTTCTGTGAAATATGGGACAGGGGATTTACTCCATGATGTCACTGTGTGTGTGTGTGTGTGTTGGGGGGGAGTGGATATATGTTCTGCTTTCTGAAGAGCAAATGCCTTGTTGAACTCTTATTAAAGGGTCAACATTATGAGACGATAGCTTTGGTGATAGGATTGTTATATTTTTCAGGGAACTTGCAATAACGATTTCTCTTATGACTGTGAGACAAAGCCCTGATTTGTGATTGTTTGGTGTTAGTTGACTGTTTGACTCTCTCTCTCTGGAGAGTGATTGTTAATTTAGTATTAATGTGGCTACAGTAAGAACCACATTCAGAATTTAAAGGTGTGATTTGTACACTTTTCTCTTCCATAGAACAGGGTCACAGGTTGGGAGCCGGTGGTTGAGACGGTCACTCGTCAAAAGCTTCAGCCAACAATGTTTTTACAGGACAAGTGGTAGAAGAGCCTAGAAGCTACGTTAGCTTATAGTCTGAATGTGATGAGGAAGTCCAGATGGTTAGCGTGCTAACTTCAGTAGAATCAAATAAACTTTCCACCACTGAAGACGGAACTTGGCAGCATCTTTTCCAAACTGATAAGTAAACAGCTCTTTACTAATGTACACAAAGGCCCTGTCCCACTTCCTCTTGTCCTACCCCGAGAGACAAAGTGTCCTTCGCTGGGAGTGTCCTCGTCCAACCGGAGCCACAAGGGACAGGGCTAGTCCCTAGAGAACCGTCCCTGGAATTAGGACACAACTCGTGTGACGACTCATCAGCAGCCAACCGAGGTTTTTACCACCGTTACTTTTCCAACGTACACAAGAGGACTTAAAGACGAGCTGTGGAAGAACAAAACCATCTCAGAGGAATCGCTGCACGGAGAGAAGTGTCTGTGCTAACCACATTATCGGCTCTGCTTCTCATTATGTTCCAGCAGCAGCAGCAGTGAGTGGAGCCGTGGGCCGACCGACCAACTGGCAGCTCAGAGTGGATTGATTACACTTGTCTACAAAACGAAGCACACTGATCGATTTCTGCCTTTTTTATATAATACAAGCAAGCTAGTTTGTCAGCGCTGTTATATTCTATCCCACTTGTGTCAGATGTGAACCCG
Source organism: Limanda limanda (assembly GCF_963576545.1). Classification (NCBI taxonomy): domain Eukaryota; kingdom Metazoa; phylum Chordata; class Actinopteri; order Pleuronectiformes; family Pleuronectidae; genus Limanda; species Limanda limanda. The sequence continues at coordinate 5,162,304 of NC_083651.1, forward strand.
TCTCTGTTCTACAGGTGGCTGACGGCTCGGAGGCAGATGCCTCCGTCCAGGACACGATGGGAAACTGAATGATTTCATGAAGAAGCTTTCACAGTCAACAGATCAGAACTGATCGTTTGCCTGAATCAAAGTTAAACAGTCTGGTTTGCTGAAAGGTTTTAGCTTCTTTATGTGTTTGTAAAACCTGTTCTCATTCCCTATTATTCCATGTTATTCTAGTTTCCATGAATTAAGCTTTGCATTGTATCTGAGAGTATCATTGTATTGTTTCATAGCCTTCAATGGTTTGTTGTTTATTGGGAATACTGGTTTAACCATGGGTTTGCTGTACACTGAGTTGGGATGGTTTGCATTGTAATGGACATGCATTATCCACAGATAGTTGGAATTGTCGAAGATAAGTATTCTTACTCTATTTTTTGTTTTGAGAAGTGGCTATGGACGAATAGCTATCTCTGGCTCATTTACAGTATTTCACTTGGTGACCAATGAGCACTGTCCCTATCAAACCTAATAAATGAAAAAATAAATAAAAGTAGTAGCTCAACACAGAACATCTCAGGTATAGATGCACCAGTAGTTACTGTGCATCACTGGTCTTGTACTGGTCCGAATTAGGGTTAGTATGAGTATATGTGTGTGAGTGTTATGCCTCTTAAACCTGAAGTGTGATGCAGATATGAAATACAGATTATAGTGAATCAATAAACTACACGAGAGTGAACTGGAAAGCTGAATGAGAGTCAGCGACCACAGAGAACATCCAGAGGAGGGACGAGCTGGCTTCAGCACCACGGACAGCTCCGGGCTTCAGAGCAAAGCGTCGTTGATGTGTCATCGGGTCTGAGTCTCACACCGTCGGTTCTGTTTGGACCTGGACCCCCCACCACCACCACCACCACCACCACCACAAGAGTCAGACACCCCCCACCCCCTCCTCCACCCCCTCCTCCCTCTGTTAACCCCCCCTCATTGGCTCCAACATGTCAGCATCCCTGAGAGGAGAGAGGATGGAGACGAACTGGTCCCACTACTCCCATCACACACCACACTCAGACGTATACAGGAGGAGAGGTGGTAAATAAAAAAACACACAACCACTTTCTCGGTTCAACAACGTGTTTGTCCGAAACTCTCCTCTCTTTCCTGGACGGTGGGAGGAGGAGGAGGAAGAGGAGGAGGAGGAGGAGGAGGAGGAGGAGGAGGAGGAGGAGGAGGAGGAGGGTGTTGATGTGAACGCACTGGCTCCGTTGGCTCCTCGTCAGACTCTCTCCAAGACCTCGCAGACATTCACTCGTGACGGATCCGTCCCCCCTCCCTCTCCCTTCTCCTCCACTCCTCCACTCCTCCACTCCTCTTTAAGATTCTGCATCTGACAGACGCCTCCTCCCGCGGCCGCCGCTTCCCCGCGACTCCTCTCGCTCGGAAAACAGGAATCTTGCCGTTTTTTCTCTCCGGGATCCAACCAAGTTTAATCGAAGGAGGAGTTTTTTTTTTTTATCTTTTATTTTTTTGGGGTCTCACAATGACAGCGAGCAAGGAGCAGCCGAGCCAGAGAGCGAGCCAGCCGCAGCAGCAGCAGCAGCAGGATGAGGTGGGCACCCGGCTTCTCTTCTGACTTGATCTGCAAGTTTCCTGCACTTTATCCATATGCACATTGCGCCAAACTCCGTAGCATTGTGCAAGGTCAACTCACAGCATCCCCTCTAGTACCACAGAGCTGTATATGATGTGTGTGAATCTGAGATCCAGCTCCGCTTATGGGTCCATGAAGTGAAATGTGCACAGATTTGGCTTCTGTCTCCGGATGCTCGTCTCACATGACGACGCTGTGCGGAGCTGATTCAAGTTGCTGATGCGGATGTGTGAGGAGGTGATTGTCAGCTGTTGAGACCGAGTCACAGAAATCTGTTAACGCCGTGGGCACATGCACAGTCAGTGGAGGAGGAGAGAGGAGGAGGAGGAGGAGGAGGAGGAGGAGGAGGAGGAGGAGGAGGAGGAGGAGGAGGAGGAGGAGGAGGAGGAGGAGGAGGAGGAAGACTGCGCATGGGGGTGCATTGTAATTCAGCCGCTGCCTCCTGTCCGCTGGAGAGAAAAAGCTCAATATGCGCATTTCCACCTCCTGCTCACTCTCCATCGGACTCGAACCCTAAAGCCTCCTCCCGCCCCCCTCCCCCCCCCCCCCCCATGGGCTGCAGGGGCAACTTCACATCCGTAGAGTTGTTGTTTGAGCCTCTGTCAGCGTCAGTTATTGATTCCTCCTCTGAAACTGTCCCAGTGCTCCTCCTCCGTGCAGGGCCGCCTCAAGGCAATCTGGGGCTTTATAGGTGAGATTAAGATATGCCCCCCCCACCACCACCACCACCACATTGTCCCATCAGTTGGCTCCTATACCCTGTCGCCAAAAATAGCCAAAAAGGAGCAGATATCCAGATAACTAGCGGCTGACTTGTGACTTCTATACTTCAGTATGAACAATAAACCCGTCATCCTCCTTGCTACAGAGCTAGCTTGTCACTTAGAGAAACATTAACACAATCTCTACATTTGTCTTTCTTTTCCTCATTGACCTTGAGCTCCCAAAGCCTGGAACCTTATAATGATAATAATTTAAATCCTGGTCTTGGGTTTAGGGTTTTTCTATTATAATTCTATAGTATTAATCCTCATTGTGAGCTTGGGACTGAATCATGAGGAGCTGCAGGTTTTTTAATAATTGTAGTTAAACTGTGTTTTGATTGATAATGTTGTTTCCATATCCATGATTAACCCCTGACATTCTGTGTTGCTACGTCTCAAGCCGCTGCCTTCAGGCACATGTCACCTCCGGCTGAGCCAGTGAGTTTTATTAGACCAGTGATGCTTCATCTCTCACTGTGGGTCTTCCTCTGAGAGATTGCCAAATATATTCTGGGTGCTCTTAATTGAATCCCGCCACGCAGCCCTATTATTCGAAGAACTCAAAAACCTCAGCCTCCTAATTGAGTTCCTGTGCCTGAAATATGAGATGTCCTCTGGAGATGTGGTTGAAATATGAAAGTTCACAGAGTTCAACGCTCTCACCTCGATATTTAAAGCTCAGTGGAAAGGTTTACATGAAGCCAGATGAGTTAATGGCAGAACACCGACCGCACAGAGTCAAAAAGGCCTCGGTGCATTTTTGATCACTTTGTGTTCGGCAGTCGGTTCGAGTTGTTGCGTAAGATGTGTGCAGGCTGGCATTACTTCTGCTGTGGAGGGTGAGAGTGGTGCTCGAGCCGAGCTATTGCTGTCCCAGGCTGCATCAACCCACAGCCTGTATACATAGCTCCTTGGCACGCTCCTCACCGGGCGGCTCGACATCAACATTGCATGACCGTGCAAAGGGAATTACCAAAGGGGAAAATACTGAGGGATCTTTGAATTATAGTTGCAGGAGAAAACGGAGCCGTGAGGTGTTCTAGTATATCTGAATTGTTCAGGTCCTACTCGTTCTCTATTGTGTTGACTTGAGCCATTGTTGTTGTGTTGAAAGGCTTTTTTCTTTGTGGTGTGTTTAGACCGACAAGAGAGAACAACAACAACAAGAGGAGAGTGGAGATTTGTAGTTATTTTAGTCCAGTTTGGATTTATTGTGTCTAACTAGTTCTTTGTTTTGCATCAGGATTCATACCTGGAGAAATATTCTATTTAATAGTTCGGAGTATTGACAGGAGTAATGATAACAGTGACCTTACATATGGTATGAGACACAAACAAATCCTTTGAACCTATTAAACATCTACAGGGCTAACGGATGTTTGATATTTACATTTGAATTTACTGGACGTGTGTGGCGGTGTGCTACTTCACATTACTCTGTTGTTTTGAAATGTACTTGTGTCTCCTAATCTGATTTTAATGCGTAATTATACTTCAATTTCCCATGTTTGCATTTGTGGTATATTATAAGGTGTGCTTGGGTGTCTAATTATTCTCGTTATTATTATTAAATTACATCGAAGCAACATTCATTATTCAAATTGGTGAATTAGAATATTCTAATAGCATTATTCAGTACTTGACTTTATCTCCCTCTCAGAGTCTCTCATTAGCTTTAAACATAGATATATACCAGAAAGATGATATTGAACAATGAAATATGAATAGTGAGTAGGTCATCTAGTTTTTATCTAAATATGAATTTTTTTAATACTAAAGATGTCAGTCTGATAGCATAAATATCTCCAATATTTGTAAAACCAACGGTTACATAGGTATTCCTGCAGCTGCATGAATTCCTCCAAATCCCTCAAACATCTGGGGATGCAGAGTCAGAATTATAGTAGTTTCTAAGAGTATAACACATCTTCACATCTAAATCTCCCGTTCTCTTCTGCTCAGCATCCACAGTCGAGGTATTTCGTTGATAAAGTAGCTCCAGGTTTCGTCAAGAAAGACAAATTCAGGGTAATAAATATTCCTGAATCCAGAGATTGTCATTAAAGTGCCATTCTGAAACATCATACTCTTTACTCTCAATATATGGAAGCCTCATAACCAATACATGGGCAACAGTGAACTGTGTTCAGCATTAACATGGGAACACATATTGGGATTACCATAACAGCATGGAGGGAGGAGTTACAACCGAGCACCAGAGCTCCAGAGTGTTGGCTCCGGAACAGAGACACCAGTTGGTCCACGAGGAGAATGGGACTGAAATGGTTTGACTCTCATGTGTTGCACCATGTCAGGATTACTGGTTGTGGTGCAGTGGTCAGCTCGGTCGGCTCCGGGCCCGAAGCTGCCGGGTCTGAATTCACCAGATCGAGGGTTTCTGTCGTCACATGCTGCAAATATGTCTGTGGCTTGTTTGGGTCCAAAGAAAAGATGGTCAGGAGAAATTGAACGTGGTGTATGAACAAGGTTTTCTATATATATCTGCCTCGTGATCGACATGGTGACACAGATTAAACGGATGAATGGATTTGTTGTAGAAATAGTGAAGCTACTAAAACAGGTGAATCCATTTTGCTGACCTGACGTCACTGCTCCAGACTCCATCCTCCACGTGAATAATCCCTAACTTTTCCTGCCTTTCTTCATATACATAAAGAGAATATGTAATTGAGGAAGCCGCTGCTGAATGGGCACACTGGAGCACACTTGGCAGTGAAACTGTTCAGCAGGGCCAAGCTCTCTCTCCCGTCTACTGAAAGAAAAGCCCAAGAACAAACAGACTCATTTGACATTGGCCTGGTTTCAAGCTGAGTCACTGGCTCCTGTAAGCACCGACATAATCTACACTGACTGAGAGTGTGACCTGTGTGAGCGACCCTGTGGCCGCAGCGGCTCTCTGAACTCAGCGGGGGGGGGGTGTAGACTTACCACCTGCCCTGGCACCGCTTCCTCCTTCACTTTGTTAATGGAACTGTTGTCTGTGACTGTTGTGACAAAAGCCAAGTGTTATAGGAGAAAGGGCTGGAGAGTGGTTTCACACGCTGTGATCCCCTGGCCCGGGAAACTGTAATTCACACTAATGGAGAAAATGTCCCGGGCACCGCTGCTCCTTTACAATGGCCTCAGAGGGAAATTAGAAAGAAAGAGGCTGAGCTCAGGAGGGAGGGAGGGAGGGGAGGGAGAGAAGGGGGCTGTGAAAGGTGAGGGATGGAGCAATTAAAAAGGGGATAAAACAAGTAAGAGGAGGGGAAGGCCAGAGGAGAGGAGAGGAGAGTAAAAAGACAGCAAGGAGGGAAAGTATGAGGGTGTTAATGATCGACTGAGGAAGAGGATGATAGAGAGGAGGAAGGAGTGAAGAGGAAGGAAGTGAGTAGTGCACAGATTGTATAAAGTAGAGGGAAGATTAACATGTTATGATGAATGAATGGTTTTAGTTGAACTTTCTCTAAAGCCCAGTTCCTTCGACATGATTTTCCCAGTCTCACCAACACATTTCAGAATCTTACTAGATTTCTAGCGGGTTAAATATCAGCCAATCAGAGCTCAGGATGAGGTGACAGTGAAAGTTTTATTAAAATTAATTTTGTAGTACGCTAAGTTTGAATATGAGCCACACAACATACACAATGTTAGTGTGTGATTATCAAATATTAGGTTATTAACAAGTGATAACAATGTTATCAGGGAAGTTAAGAGTGATTACTTTGAGAAGTTATTACTATGTAACTGATTTCCAGGTTAAACACTTGTAATGACGCTTGTGTCCAAAAGGACAAATACAGTTGCTGTGACAAGAGGATGTGGATCAGATCTGCTTTTATGTAGGTCACTGTAAGAGTTTTCCAGCAGAGCATTTCAGAAGCCAAAGTTATATTATTTTGAGGTTGGGGGGGAAAGAAAGGGCATGAAAAAAGAAAGGATTTTTTTTTATGAAACCAGCTTTTATGAAAGAGTTTTTTTGCAAATGCTGAAGCAGCCAATCTGAATTCACAAAGTGTCTCTCTGTGTGAATGCACTGTAAGGTCATCCTAATAAATGTTCAGCCCACATCTGCACTCGGCTCCTCCTGAATACTGAGACGTTCACAGAGGAAATATCACCGGCTCACTCACAGAGCGCTCGGGGGACAGAGGACACAGGACACAGGTTCTGCTCTGTTCCATTTGTCAACTATAGATGTAAATCTGGAATATATTTTTTAGCGTTTCTTTTCTTAAGCAGTTGATTTTGCCCTCAGATTCAGCCCCTTTCAGCCGAACTCCCAAACTGTCTCCCAAAGCTTTTCTCCCCAATCACCATGGAGCAGCCAGAGGAGTCCGACTCCTCCTAAGACGAGCCGCCTGGTTTACTGTCACATCATGATGACACTTTCAGAAAATATGATGCTGCCGTCCAAAATGTCCCCCGGCCTGTGGAGTGACTCACACTGTCGACCTTCCAGAGTCGTGAGCTTCCCTCTGAAGCCTGAGGCGGCTCGTGCTCCGAATTAACCGACGCCGACACATGTTCTATCCTCGGAAGGATAAAAAGGCAATTACAAATTCTGAGTCATCAGTTGCGACCGAGTCAGGAGACAGACCGCAGCAGAACCTGAGATAACAGGTATAGGTAAGGAAAAGGAACAGTCAGACCCTGTGTGTGTCTCTGTGTCTGTGTGTGTGTGTGTGTGTGTGTGTGTGTGTGTGTGTGTGTGTGTGTGTGTGTGTGTGTGAGGGAGATAAGGGGCTGCTTGTAAGCACATGTGTATGTATACATATGAAGAGAACACAGCTCATGTATGTTGATCAGATCTGAGGTGTAACTACCATGTCTCCTCTCACACAGACCAACTTCACTTGGTGTAGATTCACTTTTTTTTATTTCTCACCGGTCTGAAAATATGTTTTAAAAATGTAACCTTGCTTCAGGCAGTTTTCTACAGCAAACCCCTCAGCTCTAATTGAGATGCCATGGGTATCCCCTAGCTCCCAGTAACTGGTGCTGGGTCCACGGACCCTTCTTGTTTCTCACTGAACCACAGAGTGGTCTCCTGAATAATTTCTTTCTTGTTTATTAGCTGAAATAAAGACATCGGCAAACTGCTTTTTGGTAAATATTATCTGACAGTGTGCTGGAGTCTGTGCAGAGCTACTGAGCGACTGGGAATCTGGTGTATGTCGGAGTGGTTTCACGGCTCAGGGGCAGGGTAGTGACTGGGAGTGATGGCTGGGTGATGGCTGACAGACAAACTGAGCACAGGTTCATTTCAGGCAGGCAGGTAACGGAGAACAGATCCAAACGACAAGCAGGACCGGACCCGAGCGGCTGCTGGAGCGTAGCTAACGGCCGGGTGGAGGAGGTGGAGTTCAGGCCGAGTCCTGAATCACTGAGGAGTTAGAGGAGAGAAGCCCGGTTGGTTCAGTTGTGTTGGTGACAAAGTGAAAACACACACACATGCAGGCAAAGGACCATGATTCCAACTGTTCACTGTGGTGCTGATGTTCGAAGTTTTGTTAAATTAAAACCGTGAAATCTCGCCCATTACACTTTTTACTTGTGTTAGTTAATTCCCTGTTTTCTAAGCCACCAGCTCAGTTTCCCCCAGAGATCATTTCCAGTTTCCTCCATGCACGTTGTTCTCATTAATATTGACAGGGAGGCTCCTGCCAGCGCTCTGCTCACGACCAGTTCATCAGCCGAGCTCCGATGAAGTCAGTGTTTCTGGCAAACAAGGTTTTCTGCACTTTCAGGACTTATAGTATAAGCACTGAGGGCAGGCCGGGGGATCGATTCCTCTCCCCAGGGCAGATAATCAACGGCTCATCTGAAGGGCAGTGATATTGAGAGCACTCTGCAGATAGACTGATAGGCCACATCTGTCCGTCTGTGTGCGTTTGGAGTGATTGCTAAACCCCCCCGGGGGCGTCATGCGAGCCGGGATCCTTGGGAGATAAGAGCAGAGGGCACGGGGATCGTTTCCCACAAAAAAAAATAATGATGCCGTTTTCAGTTTCACAGCAATTTGTGGCCCGGTAATCTCCCACTTTACGGTTGTGAGGGTAATTTCTCATATATTTTATATGTGACTTTACTCTAAAGGGGTTTCACGTCAATCATTTCAGCTGCTCTGGTGATTGAAAATGACCCTCACTTATTTACTTACCTCTACTCGGCCGCCTCTTTTCTAAACCTTTTCCGCTTCACCCAGAAATCCACATGTAAAGACTCTCTTTATGAAGCACGTTCATCCAGAGGAGACAGTTTAGCCGTTTCCAGACTTGACCTGCGAGTAGAATCCGGAGAATTGGCTCCAGAGTTTACTAAGAGTTTGTCTTTGAAACACCCCGGGGAGGTTCTCTGTTCACAACAGCATCAAATCGTCTGCATCACTCAGGCGAGAGGTGCAGCGGCCGACAGAGACAGGAAGTGACGTATTAATCATTGATACACAAGCTATTCAAACCCTTTTTCCATGCACAACATGGTGTTTATATATAGTGTTTCTTTGCTATATCTTGGAAATCAAGTATTCATTAAATATCTTGTTTTTCATGACCACAAAGCATTATTTTCCTTTTATTTTCTTACTTTATGAAAAACATACTTTTGGTATTTCTACCTCCATTTTACACACAGTATCTTTTTATACATTTATATTTCACACGGCTGCTTTTGCACATCTGATGCATGTCAGTCTTATTTCCCCCGTCCACTACTAGTGAGAAAGAGAACTAACTGCAGAGTGCACGTCTGGAAGCAGCTGTTGAAAGGACACACCTGAAAGGAACCTGCCTATATGGTCACAGCTGCAGTTTTCAAACGAGATGCATAGGAAGCAGGATGAGGGAGCCAATCAAATTCAGGCTGAGCTCTGGTCGACCACCATTTCTTTTACAAACTGCTCGACCTCCTTCAAAGATCCGTCACGAGCCGGGAACCACGGCTGCTGCTGAGAATCTGTTTCCATCAAGAAACGATATCCAGTAGCTCACCTCAGATAACCTTCCTGAGGAGGACAGGACCGGGAGGCTTCCTGTGAGGGTTTTCTATAAGAGTGTTGTGGTTATTATAATATTAAAATACCTAATCTTAAATATTTGAGTTCACGTCACATTTTGCAACATTTTGGATTGTGCCAGGGAAGCATCAAGGGGAAAATCTACAGTCGCACATTGTCTGTTATACTTCAGTAAAGTCTGCGTTGCATAGGAAACAGAATTACATTTACACGTCTGTTTCAATTCATTTAATGTTAAATTCTCCAATGTTTATCTTTAATCCCTTTTTAATTAGACCTGCTGCAGCTGCCAATTAGTGTCAATATAATGTTCAGCAGAGACGAGGTTTGCTCGGCTCTGTTTCCACAGAGTTAGAAAAGAGTCAATAAGAAAGTCACAAATTCAAACTTTACAATTCATTCTTTCCCTTTTCTTACTTTACTTTACAAATTAAGTATTCTGCATAAAGCCCAGTGATCGGTGCTGTGAACTCACTGAACCATTTCACAGCTTTAGTTTGTCCGACATCGACGTTTAGAGAATTTTACTTCCAAGTTCTGGAAAGTGTTTTTAAAAATCTGCTCCAACTTCAGCTTTAAATGGGCAAAATAAACAAGTAAAATTTGATTTGAAAGTTCCTGGTCTATGCGCTTCAATTGTGTTGCGCATTGTGAGGTGAGATATTTCCTCGCCCGGCAGGCCAGCGGTGAAAGTGATTCATTTACTCCACAGTCTAAAAACAAACAGGAGAACGTGGCTCTGAGCAAAGAAGCAGGAACCGGCTCACAATCCATTAAAGCTAAAATATGGAATCTGAGTGTAAGTAATCAAGCTGGACCACTTCACTCAGGTTGTTTGTTGTTGTGTTACAAGAAAAATGGAAAGAAGTTGGCTGGAATATTCATTATGAAGTCCTTGCAGGCGGCGTCCATGGAGACAGGTGTGTGTGTGTGTGTGTGTGTGTGTGTGTGTGTGTGTGTGTGTGTGTGTGTGTGTGTGTGTGTGTGTGTGCGTGTGTGTGTGTGTGTGTGTGTGAGGAGCACAACAAAGCACACAACATGATTTCTTCCTCCCACAGATTCTGTGATCTCACAACGTTCCTGCCGTTTGTCTCCAGCTGTTGTCGCCCTGTGCTTCACCTTCAGACTGTGGTTGTGTAACAGTTCATTATGAGTCGCACAACACTGTCACAGTGTGAGACATTTCATTTTAATCTGCCAGCTCTCGTCCATGTGGTTGTATAGACAAACTATGTGAACGTGTGTGAAGGCTCGTCTCACACATGGAAAGGTTGAAAAGTTTATTTAATTCAAGTATAAATGTGAAGCTCTGTGACATTTGGTTAAAAGTGAATCTATCTCTAAAACAGTAAATAGCTGCATTCGTTGCATCAGCAGCCTGTAAATCCAGCAGTAGACTGTGTGAAGGTCAAACGAGTGATTCACTGAATCACCGTAGAACTGAAGTATTACACAAAAAATCCAAACCTTGTGATTAAGAGTTTGAAAGCATCCAGTGATACGGAGCGTGTTCTCTCTCTCTTCAACACGAGAGACACTGAGTCACAACACTTCTTTTTGTCCTGTCACTCTCTGTGTTTTCACGGCTGAGCGGCTCACACAAACACGTCTGCTTCTCTTTCTTCGGTGGCTTGTTTTTTTCGAAGCTGCCGTTTCCTGAATGAAGACGTCACCGAGATCCGAAGATGAGATCGACTCAGTTCGTATCCCGATCACGTTCTGCAGGTTCAGCCGGTGTCTGTCGAGGCCGGAGACGCTCGGCAACACACAGAACTGTGCACAGGCTGTGGTGCTTTCTGAGGATGCTTTGAGAAAACAATATTTTATAAATTTAATAACCTTAAAACTATCTCGTACTTGTTCTCAGTGCACAATCCTTCTAAAGCACTTGGCATGTAGTGTTTGCAGTTTCTTGGAGAACTTGCTCCCGGTTCTTCTGTGAATCTGCTTCAGCTGCTTCTGTCTCCCGCGGACTCTGTGAAGTTGAGATCAGGAATCTGTGGGGACTGAACCATCTGTTGCTCGACTCCTTGTTCTCCTTGTCTCTGAAGACGGTTGTTTGTGACTCTGACTGTTTGTTGGGGGACACTGTCTCGCTGCGGAGTGATCGTGGGACCGATCAGACGCCGCCCAGATGGCACCGTGTGATGAATTAGAATCCAAACATCTGAAAGTGACTCAAACTGTTGCTCGGTGCTGTGTTTCCAAAATGCTCTTACACTAGAATGCAGAGTTATCTCATCTACACAAATCACAGGAGTTGAGCCTGTTGAGCTTTTATTGTTGTGGGTTGTTAAGATGCAGTTGTGTAGTTTGTGTGTAACTCAGCTGCTGCTTGAGCAGACGGGTCAGAGATGTCTCACACATCTTAGAGAGGCTGGAGATAAAGGGAAATCAATTGTACTTTGTGGCATAAGGAGTTCATTTGATTACATTATTAGATATAATGCATTAGTTTATTGTTTATATTGTCAAGACAAAACGTGGGAAATAGCCCGAAGATATGTCACATTTATGCTTTAACCTTATAAAGACTTTAATAAGGTATAAAACGTGTGACACGCTGCATTAATCGCAGCCGTTGTGTTTATTTTTTAATGCAACACACACACTAGTGTTTGTCTTTGTGCGTCAAAGTGGTTCAGATGCTCTTTTTGTATTTTGTTGTCAAGACGCCAATCTACATAATCGCCGAGGGGAGCACGGCGGCGGCGAGACAATCAGATCAGTTGCTTAGGCACACCTCTCCATCCGCCCCCCCGCTGAGCCGTCCTTCCCTCTCCACCTCTCCACCTCTCCGCTAATTCCCTCTCAACCGCCAATTTTATAGCCCAGCGCCCGCTGAATACTCCAATGTCACCCTATAGGTATTAGAAACACACAGCGCCGCTTGTCGACCACGCACAGAGAGACACAATTTCCTGTCTACACGCCGAAAACATCGATCGCCATGACGATGAGCTTCTGTCTCGAGGTTCTTCTTTCACTTCTGTAATAAAGGAGATTTGTTGTTTGAACTGGGAGGAAACGGCCGATTGTAATTTTTTCCCAGGAACTCTGTCCAATTGCATTCTGGGACTTTGACAGTGATAGAGAATCACATTTAAATATTCAGGGAAAATCCTAAGTAAAAAGCTGATTAATGGAATTTGCTTTATTGCCTCGTGTCCTTCACATAGTGTCGAGCTCATCAATCCACCGGGATGTTCTAATACCAATGAACACATCTCATTCAATCCTTTGTTTGTCGTTGCCTCTGTTTTTCGTGCATCGCTGACTTCCAGCGTCAGGAAACCGAAATACGATCAACCAGAATCAAGAATATGAAAATGTCTATTCAAGCAAAATCCCCCATTGTACGTTGCTCTTTTCTTTCTGGAACATTGCTGACTACACGGATTCAGTGGAGGGCGTTGCTGTTCAGATAAAGAAGTGAAACAGTTGTTGTGTCTCGTTCATCATGCCCCCCCCCCCCCCTACCCCCACCCCCACTACCACCACATGTAAATCCCACAGCTGTCAAATGAATATATATTACATTATGTAAATTACCACCTGATTGAAGTTGACGCGCCTCAATATAGATCCAAGGTTTACAGAAGAAGATAAGTGCGTGTCGTTGTGTATCCTCCGATGAGCCGAGTGTGTAAAGTGTGAACTTAATGTAATCATCCACTTTGGGAATGTTTGTTATAATTACGTCTTGTGACAGGCGCTAAGAAGCTCAGTTAACAGCGGTTAAAGCTCCTGTTTCTTTAGAATAAGATGAATATGTTTCATAAGCATACAAACAAATATGCCTGAATGGTTTCATCAAGATCCATGAGCTGCTCCATAGGAAATAAGTGCCAAATAATGAAAAACACCCTTCGTCATAATGTGTAAGAACGGGAAGAAATATTCTCTGGATCTGCTCCAAAATTTTAATTACTTTTGGCAAAGTCCTTCTAAAATACAGATCATAACTTCCTTGTTGTAGGTGCAGAATAAGGTTCTGTTTACGTGTGACTCATTCTCCATTCTCTAAATTCTCCAATGGTTCAGGAGTATTTCCTTTGATATGCAGAGATACGGCCTCTTGTCACTGTTTAATATGCCACAGACAGTTACATGCAAATCCCCGGGGGAAGGTGTGCAGAGCTGCAGTTTATCTGATATAACAATGTGAACTTTGTCACCCACTAAGAAAGTTACTTCAGAGAAGCAATGTTTGTTTATCTCTGAGGTTTATTCCATATGACAAGCTGAGCAAGGACGACAGGACGTGTTCTACAGTGTAACCTTCGATCAGACGTTTAAATGGAATGAAATGAGATTGAAGATGAATCTAATTCTTGAAAATTCTCTTTTGGCTGCAGGTTCAGTGACCTTCAACTAATCTCCTATTTATTTTGAAAGGTTTTCAACTTACTTTCATTGAAAGCTCTATTGAAAGACACAAATGGATTTACCAATGCAAACTGCACGTCACTCCAATTTAAAGCTTCAAAGTTTAATCTACTTTGATGCAGTTTGAAACGTTTGACAAAACTTCGATGTGTCAATGTAATTTTCTACTCGAGAGATATTATTCAAATTGGTTCGTGAAAGCTTCATTAAAAGTGCGAACAAATAAGCAATTTAAACTTTTAAGTGCAGCATCGAGGAGGATGAGCAAATTGATTGGTGATCATTGTGAATATGGCCTTTGCAGAAGCTTGAAGAAGGTTACATTCACAAAGAGAACTGTTGAGACCACTTTGCACTGGCCACAATCAGAGTTTACTGCTCCGTCTCTGATTCCTCATATTGTGTTTCTGCTGCTTCTGAGGCTAATCTCCACATTTCTATTAATACCCAGTGATTGTGCTGCGCTGCTGTGAGGAAACAGCCTCATGTGTGTGAAACCAATAAGACAGGGACGGTGTCTAATTGGGAATCATCTCATCAGGACCAGAGGCCGGTGGGGGTGTCCTTCAGGGCGAGGCTGATAATGCTAAATACAATAAGACGACAACATGTAGCTAAGCTTGCAGTTTCCCATTAGCCAGTGGATCAATCTCCGATGTTAAGCCTCGGGACCCCGGGCACATCTTCGGCTGTGGCTGTCAATGATTCACAAGGCACAGAGAAACGCTATTTCATGGGTAAACAAAAATGAGCCGCTGCAGATGGCAATATTTTTTTCCCTTCGCCCTCTTCGACCTGCTGTCATTGTTAAAATGGCTCAGCTTCTGCTGAAATGCTGCGTGTCATTTGTCACACTCTCTCCAAGGTCGGAGTCCAGGAGAGGGTAAGCTCGCGGCTCTATAAATAGCCCGGCTCCTCTGGCAGGATGGCGTGCGCACGTATGGGAGTGAGCATGCATGGATGCGTGCGTGCACAGCGAGCCTGTGAGGAGGACGCTTATTAGAAGGAGTTTGATGAAGACGACAGGGATCTTCATCACGCACCGGCGAGGCTCGAGGGCGTTCGAATTCTACATCGTCTCTCTCTCCCACTTTGAGAATCAGACGGATGCAGTGAAGCACAGGAGCGTGTGTGTTGGGACATGGAACAAACAGGGAAAATTTAACATTATAACATAGTGTGCCTGTGTTATAGATTATTACATTACATTTCATTTAGCTGACGCTTTTATCAAAAGCGATTTACAATAAGAGCATTAAACCCCGAGGGTACAAACCAAGAACAACAAGAATCAAGAAAGTACAATTTCTTAAAATATAAAGCAAAACTACAATATTCTATAAGTAAGTGCCATTTAAGTGCTACTAAATTGTTAGTTTCAGAAATTGTTAGTATTATTATTTTATTTTATTTATTTTATTTATTTTATTTATTTTATTTATTTTATTTATTTTATTTATTTTATTTATTTTATTTATTTTATATTATTTATTTTATTTATTTTATTTATTTTATTTATTTTATTTATTTTATTTATTTTATTTATTTTATTTATTTTATTTAATTTTTTATTCAAGGTAGAGTCGGATAGTCTAATATTATTTACATCTCCTATAGTTCTCTAGTGCAGCAGAGCCAGCAGCCAACCGCCCCCCCGGCCGCAGCTAAAGGGACTCGGGATCCTAACGCTCTTCAAAACACACACTGAACATCTGCGGTTGTGTTTGTGAATCACAGGCTGGTGTCACTTATTGCCTCATTATCAGGATTCACAGTGACACGGCTCCAAATGCAGACCGACTGTGGAATATGTACAGTGTCCCACATACAGTAAACAGCATGAATATGATTTTCAGTCTGTGCAGTTGAACAGGAAGCAGTTTAGTTGCTGTTCTCATTACATTCGTACATGGAGCCGTTCTGACTCGTGTCGGCCGCTCCTGCCATTTTCCAGACAGATGATGTGATTACAGAAAATGGGTTCGGCTGCACAAGTCCTACGACGGCTCGGCAGCAATCAGGAAAGTTTCTCCTCCGTATTTACTTCTTTCTTGCTTTTTTTTTAGTTATTTTCCAGTCATGGTTTGGTGAGAATGTTATAATTTCCACCCTCATCAGTGTCAGAGCCAGCAGGGTTCATGTGTACTGTTGTGTTAGTGAGTCTGGACTTCGCTCTCCTCTGTGAGACATAAACAACACAAACAGTTCCTCAGTTTTGTGAAAAATTACAATTACATTTCCTTCACATTCCCGAAAAAGGAACCTTCCTAAAAGCTAAAGGCTGTGGCTTTGAATCAGGGTGGAGCAGTTACTGCAGTGCACCAGTTCTCCACACGTGATTTCAAATGACTGAAGAAATATCCCCTGAATAATTTAAGACTTCACTGATTTACCGCACTTCAGAAACTTAGCTCCCAGATGCTAAGTGTTAAATTGTTATGATTTACGTCGATGTTCTGCAGCTTCGAAGTGATAATGATTCAAATTTAATTCTTATCACTGGGATATTGTTTTTGACTTTATATAAATATTTTGGAGAGAATTTAGAGATTTGTCAAAGTGGATCTTACATTTTACATTTAGGAGTTGTTTTGTTGACTTTGCCATTCAGGTGTCTCTGAGTTCTTGTGGGTTTATATCTGTGGAGTCAGAGAGAGACTAGAGACGGAGAACTAGAGGAAACTGATTGACAGGGAATCAGTTGGACTTCCAGGAACTTGCATTTACCAACGAGGAAGTGTATCATAAATAAATAAACAAAAAGAAAAACAAAACTCTGTTATTTCTAAGAAGCTCAACTTTGTGAAGAGTGAGAAAACCACCAAGGAATTATCTCAGCTTAGAGTTTCGGTCTTTTTCTGGTACACAAAGCTTTTTTCATGACATGGATCTGTGGCATGGGGAAGGTGCTTTATCAATATACACTGTTGTGAAGTTGCATTGTGGGAAATGTAGTATTGTCTAGAATTGTCAGGATATCTCAACCTCTGCTGCTTCTTGAGCAGAATTTTTTAAATCCGTCCCTCAAAGTTCACCAAGTTTCCGGAAGTGCAGTGTGAATTATACATGTATGAATAAGATCCTCATTCTAGAGAAATTAACTTGTGCTTCTCTCTTCTCTTTGAATATAGTATAGAGTCCTGAATATTTCATTGTTAGCAGCAGGTCCTGATTTCATGCCTGGGTGAACGCCAGCATCAGTGTTCGCTCGGTTACGCTCCTCGATTCGCCCCGAACAACAAATGTGGGCCATTATTTTCTGCGCCCTACTTGACTGGATGAATAATTGATTGTATTGATTGGGTTTGATGGAATTCGTCCCAGAGAGAGACGCTGGTAGAATTACCCCCAGTGTCAGTTCAATTAAAAGAGGTTTTCTATTATCGTTGTCTGGGCTTTATAAATAAACAAGTAAAATAAGGGAATGCAGTATTTCTTCATGTTGCATCAGATTCATCATTCTTTAGGTATATACATACTTTACAGGGAAGGTGTGCAGCATAACTCAAATTCCAACACACAGACATGCTTTTAATTCCAAAGGAAATCACAACATCTGATGTCTGTCACAACTAAACAAGCTTTAATTTCTACTTGTAAGTCATAGAACAAATTTAATCTGGTTCTCGATCAATCAATCAATCAATCAAAGCTTATTTGTGAAGCTGATATTCATAGACACTATCTCTCCACTCTGAGTTTGCTCTGACTGTTATTTTGTGTGTGTGCCTCTAATTGTGGCGTGTGAGTTATTCCTGTTTCCTGTCGGGGGGGACGGGGGGGAGGACGTTCCCTCATGCATGTGGAATAAGAAGCTGTGGTGGAGCGAGACTTCTCCAGTCGAAGCAGAAACCAGCGGAGCAGCAGAGCCGTGTGCACCAGGCTGACTTCCATCACATTTAAAACAGTTCCTCTGTGACGAGAGAACCAGGATGAAACATCGGATTTTATAGATCGGTTTATTTTATTCCGGCCCACTAGCTGTACGGTTCAGTATCAGCCCTCAGTGAAACTGGAAAGCTCATAAAAGTGCTGCTCAGGATCAATAACATGGATCCAAACACACAGGCAGAGATGTGTGTGATTTGAGCAGCTGCCACATGTGGAGATAACGTTTCACTTCACCACAGGAGGAAAGAAAAGACGCGTGTCTTTGACTTTACTAACATAAACTGGAGGAGTAGGTAATAAAGACACATTTACAGATCAGTCAATCACACTTCAGATGTGGATTTCTCTTTCCAGGAGCTGAGTGTAGACACACTTCATGTTTAACATGTTACAAGGCAGAGGCAGCTCACCTTTAGCTTAGAGGAGCTAGAGATCAGTGGGTGGTGGAGCTGCTATAACTCACACAAATAATGTGCTTACCATCTTAACACACACACACACACACACACACACACATACACACACACACACACACACAGACAGGGGCAGCTCATTGTGGTTTGATTCCAGTCGTCCATGGGCAAGACGCTGAGCCTCATATTGCCCCTGACGTCTGTGCATGAGTGTGTTTGTGAATGGAAGGATGTGATTGGACGGTACAGGTGCACTTCGGTCCTGGCTGCATTCACAAACTATTGAGGAAATGTCCATCACACATCTGTCTAGACCTGGACAATACGTCTGTTCTTTGTTAAGCCAGGAGCAGCTGGTGGTTTTGTGGGTCTGCTCGGGTGCAGGTTGTTGGCCAACACATATTATTGTGGTGCTAAACGAAGGCTTAGCTTCCCTTAACATTTTATTAGCTCTGTCTGTTTAATTCATTTCCACCCTGACACACTGTCACTGTGATACTGCTGCTCAACAGGATTTGAAACCAAATGTCATGATAGAAAAAAATGACCCACTTCTGCCCAGTTATTGAAATATGATGAGAGCCATAATTCATGGCTTTGGAGAATATGATCATTTGTGGTCTTACAGGGATGCAAGAACTTTAAGGAATTGATTCATTTATCCAGGGAAGCTGTGCAGAATATTCTGATACTTTAAGAATATAAGTCATCATTTGTTCAGGTTGGTTCATTTCACTTCCCAGTTGGTCGGGGGCCACTTATGTCACATTGTTGCTCTGATATATGCAATTATTCAGTCACTGTGGATATGACAACCTAAGCACATTATCCGAGACCACAGGGTACACGCATGTTAACAGCCGGTAATATCCATGCAGCTCACAGACACACACGTATGAACAGGAAAAGCATTTAAGCAGAACAATATCTGTCAGACGTCTGAGTGCTAAGGTAAGAGCAGAAAACCACAGGGAAGAAAAGCCACTTTGACTTGTTTGTGCATGTGTTCATACTAATAGGTTAGAAAAGACATCTGTCACATTTATATTTATTATTTAAAGGGTCACATAACACTTTAATAGCAAAGAAACAAAACCAACTACACAAACATGCTGCAAATCAAATAAAGAATCAAATACAGAAATGTGTTGCACGTGAAAAAGGTGATGATTCTGGAATCTGGAACATGTTTTCTTGATTTGCTCGTGTTTTGTCTACTTGCATGTGTTTTTTTTAGTAGCGTTGTGATGAGCTTTCAGGTCCCGGTCGAACACAACACCTCTGATGAGCCTCTAATGATTATTATGAAAAGCTGCCTTTTCATTCCTTCAGATGGGCCGCTCGTTCATCAGGCCTTTTCCTCTGCGTCTGCAATAATGAAGAGACTAAGATGGGTCAAATTTCACTTAGCTGTTCTATCATTGCTCATAATTAAGTCAATAAATCGAAGATGATGACTCAAAATTGGCCAAATAGGAAATTGGGGGCAGAAAATGAGACAAGGAGAAAGGGCAGAGGAGGACGAGAAAGGAATCTCATGCATGGAGGCGCGAGAACAATTTAAAGTTGCTGTCAGCTCTCAAGGACACAGCAGCCTTTGGTGCTATAAATGAAATGAGCACTGGTCCAAGTCCTGATAATAGATCAGTCTTATGAGTCCGGAGGGGCCCGTGAATAATGTAACAACTGCACTCGTGTAAAATGTGTCTGCAGTCATGATGACGATGAACTTCTTCGATGTGTTTAAGTACTGAAAGGGTCACGCTCACTGAAAATAAGATAAAAAACAATTATCAGCAGACAGAATTCTGCTGAATGTGTCGTTGTCCACTTTGTCTGCTCCTTTTCAACACAACTACACAAGAACATCTTAAAGAGAGAGAGACTGGAAGAAAGCTTGGTGGTAAAAGTGAAACCAAAGCTCTAATTGGCTGTCATCTTGTTTTCCCGCCCTGCTGCTAATCAGGGTGGAGCTGGAGCCCGGTGACCAGCAATCACTGTATTTCACCTGCAGGGGTTTATGGGTAATTGAGGCCAGGCTGAACTGTGGAGTGGAGAACTTTACAGGTGGGAGGCTTAATTCCCCTTATCGGAGGCAGCAGATGCGGTGGAGGAGCCAGTTTAAGATCCTCTAATACCAGGACTCAGACAGAGAGTTGCAGGGGAAAGCTTCACAAACTCTCCAGGACGGCTGTTTCACCGCAGATAGCATCAGACGCTGTGTGCTCAGTGGTCACTCAGATGGCTAACAGCTTCTCCACCCGTGGTTGGACTGATTGAACCCTGGGGTTCTGTTCCACCCACAAACAGCTCGGCTCCAGGGGCACGGCTCATGCAAAGCTCCCCCAACTGGGAAAGGATTGGACTGAAGATATAAAACCTCAATGTTATCCATTTTGATAAGCACTGTAAAGACCAGCACAGTGTACAGTCTTCAAGTACAGATATCTAGATTTTTACAGAACGTTTGGTCTTTGTTGTGTTGATCAAGTTGTAAGAATCACAGCTTTAAAGCCGAACTGTGGACGTGCATGTCCAGGGGCAGCTGGCCTGAAGGTCAGAGGAGTGGGCTGCAGATCACAAGGTTGAATCCCTGGATCGATAAAATGTGGAAGAAATATTGATGAAGTACTCTTCTTCTCATCTGTAAGGATTCTCTGTTGTCCAGGTCATGGTTATCCAAGCAAACTGCAACCGAGGGCGACTGGACTTGGTTTTAAATACTTGAAGATGTTACTTTGAAGATGTGCTGCTTGTGAAGGATGTGCTGCTTGTGAAGGATCTTCTCAATTCACCCAGATATTGTTGGTTTGTTCTGTGGAGGCTTGCATGTGTAAGTGACAGTTGGGTGCAGCTCCTCTGACTGAGATACCTGCAAAACCAGCCTGTAAAACTCTCTCTTGTGTCTTCTAATTGAACTAAAGCAATGTAAAAGACACTTTTTACCCATATTGTCCTCTCTGACCTTTGTCTCTCTCTCTCTCTCTCTCTCTCTCTCTCTCTCTGCAGGACCTGGGCGGGGGGAGTCCTCCGCAGAGGAACTGGAAGGGGATTGCCATTGCTCTGCTGGTCATCCTGGTGGTCTGCTCCATGATCACCATGTCGGTCATCCTCCTCACACCAAGTAACAAACTGTTAAATCATCTTCTGGCTTCTTCTAGCCTCACGAGTCATGTGTAGCTCATCACGACCTTTAGTCATGTTTTATAAGGTGACCTCTGGACTAAACATGATGGGAGATTCCATTTGTGGAGGACGTTTGGTTCTACACGACACAGAACTTAAACAAAACAAATCAAAAACAGATTAAGATATTCTCTCTGTGCCCATGATTAAACCAGAGAGACTCAGTGTTTACTGCTTTCAGACACGTGAGACCCCTCAGGCCACTGACCCGGGGTCTCTCCATTCTCCCTCGGAGCTAATCACATTGTCTGTATTAATGTATATTGGCCTTTCAGAATTATGAATCGACACGCTGGGTTACTCGGATGTGAAATCAGTACCATCCGCTGCCCAGGCAGCCACACTGGTCCCCGGTGGGTTCTACGCTTGGTTAGAGTTTCATCGCTTCCGTAAACAAACTCTGTGTGGAGTTATCAAGGAAAGCCAATATGGCTGACATTCAAAATGACTTGGCCCTCGTGTTCTGCTCACAATCAGCAGCCGCCCAATTCAGAAGGAGCTTACAATTGGCTCATTCGCCTGTATAATTAAAAATGAAACATTTCCAGGGGCACCACTGGAACAGCTTGGTGGTTTTCCAGCCAAGTAATGGTCGTGTTGGTGGACACATGAAATGTCAGGGAGAAGAAATACTGTCGCATGTGCATTGCTTTAATTTGCATGGATCTTTGTGTGTGTGTGTGTGTGTGTGTGTGTGTGTGTGTGTGTTTGTGTGTGTTTGTGTGTGTCTTCATGAACATCTGGTTTTAAAGGACACTCAATGCATCTGTCTGCCAAGCGTCTGTCCACTTTCCAGTGTTGACCGAGAAACGTGGAAGTCGAGTGGTGACTGCTAACGGTTCAGGGATAGAGATGAGATATCACTGTTTAACTTTAACACAATACAACTTTAAGAACCCAAACTTTAAACCTGCATTGTTGTGTTTAAAACCCTGGTGAGAACAGCTAAACTCTACATTAGAGACAAATGCAGAAAGACAAACATCACCCTTTCAATTAAATAGGACAGAATGTCTCACAGCCTCAGAGTTTGTGTCCCTGTTGTGTCTTATAATGGGGGAAGTGAATTTTGGATTATTGACACAAAGTAGATAAAGATGTTTAATAGCTCCATATGATAAATATGGAGTTATTACGCAACCTCATTTATGGCTTGTTTGTTTGTTTTTTGCAGCTGACAGCCAATTAGGAAGTGACACCAAACTGACGGTGGAGGATTTGTTCAAACCTGAGTTCAAGATCCACGACCCCGAAGCCAAATGGATCAATGGTGAGTTCTGCTGGGGAAATGTCTGCTTCTATGCATATGAACAGCACCACGTGGTGTTGTGTTTGATGAAATGTGTGTATTTCTTGCTTTTGATTACACATATAGCTGCTATAAGCCTTTAATACCTTCCTGACCTGAGCTCCAGACCTGCAGACAGCCCACATCACCTTCATGCTGCTTCTATACAAAACAAAACATTGATGACACCTCGATGAGTTATTATAACTCTCTGGAATAAACAATAGTCCTGATTTTTGTACTGATCTCCGTTGTCTCTCTCTGTAACTGGAGCTGCAGACAGTTTTGAAAACAAGGCTGACATCTTTCACCCCCGTCTTTACTTTGCATTAATGAAAATCCAGACGCTGGAATATATTTCCTCTCTGCTTATTTACATTGCATTGATTCCCTATTTGCCAGAAGGGGATCACATGTTAAACCTGGAGGGCTGTGGCTGACAATAAACAACAGCGAGCCAAGTGCAAGTGAATCTGATTAGGGGGGGGGGAGGGTTTGCTGAGAGGGAAGCAGAAGATAAGGATACCTCAGAGGGGAAGAAGGGACAGGGCGCTGGCGTTCCCACATCTCTCTCTCTCTCTCTCTCTCTCCGCCTGTCTCCTTTCCTGCGAATTAGTGGGTTTTGTTTTGGCTTTCCTCTTTGTAGCCCATTGACTGGATGGCTCTCCCCTCCACGCCCGGGGGGTGGGGGGGTGGAGGCAAGGCCTTTCTGTCCATCAATATTTCATTCCCGGCCGACATTTTTCCACTATCTTGGCGACGCCATCTCATTCCCTGAGCTGACCTCAGGCCTGACAGGGAGCAGTCAGGACAGTTAGCTTCATGGGGCTGTTCTGTGGATGGATGGAGCAAAACAGAGCCCAGACAAATGGAGGAAGATAACAGACTGACGGCCGAGTGCAGAGATTGATCGCTGGGATTTGAAGCAGAAATTAGATTTTCTGTCTTCCCCCCCCCCCCCCCCCCCCCCCCCCCCCGCCTGAGACAGAGGCTTTGGAAGTTCGGGGGTTGAAAGTGTTTCATCTCCGCCGAGGCTGGGGCTGATCTGCAGGCTGACATCACGTGGTCGATGGATAATCGAGTGCAAACGAGATGCAGTGGAAGAACAAAATCATACTTGACATTACGTTAGCTTCATTAGCGCAAATAGGCCAGTGTCATCCTCATCATTTTCTCTTTTAACGTATCGCTTTGTCCAATTTGCATAATTGTATGATTAAGTATTTAATTTATTATAATGCACATTTTCTTTTTCCCACATTTGTTTTCTTTTTACTGCAACACTACAGTAAAAAAGTAATTTATAATGAAAGAAAGGGGGAAAAAGAAAGATAAACTAAATCATGTATGTGGTGTAATTAAATATCTAAATATGAAAACTGTTTCTGGGGATGTGCATCTGTTTCCAGAGCATCAATACAACCTTGTGGGAAAAAGGTAAAACCACTGAAATAACGTGTAGAGACGTGATGTCGGGTTGATTCCAGCGGCAGAAACACACTTCACACCACCTACATTAGATTTAAACACAAACGTTCTGCTCGTTGAGTGAAGAAATCTTCTAAATCTACATAAAATCATTTAGTTACCATGGAAATTATCTCAGGAGCCGTGGGCATTTTATCTACAGCATCAGATTTGTATTATGTATTCTGTGAATTTGGGTAATTCTTCCGTGGGTTGTTGCAGCTGCACACACACACACACGCACACACACACGAACACACACACACACACACACAAACACACACACAGCATTAGAATCACACACACAAACACATACACACACACATGCACACTCCCTCCTCCCAGGTTTAGGTGCACTATATGGAGACAATGCGGATTAAGGTAATTCTTCTGTGGGTTGTTGCAGCTACACACACACACACACACACACACACACACACACACACACACACACACACACACACACACACACACACACACACACACACACACACACACACACACACACACACACAAGGACCTGTTGATGTATCACAGCACTAATTGATCCAGTTGCTGTTTCTCTTTAAATATTGGTAACACACCTCATAGGACGTCACTTGGCCTGAAACCACCTGGTCCACCACAACGAGCAGATTACACAACGGAACACATCTAGAACATGATGATGACGATGAGGCTCATGGTCACCGGTGCTTTGGAATCTGTTGATTGGTCCAAACATCATTTAATCATCATCTCGTTTTGTTGTTACTTTAGATAAAGGTTTTAATTTGCAGAATGTCGATGGAATGAATTCTCTTGTGATGTGGGCGGGGTTAAGCTTCTGATGAAGGTCCATGGAGAGATGGGATGGACTGCAGCTGTGTGTGTGTGTGTGTGTGTGTGTACGTGTGTACGTGTGTGTACGTGTGTGTGAAAGCTGGATGTGTCTTTTTCATGCTGATGCAAATACACTGGAGTTAGCCACATTCGGCTCGTGCCACACGTGACTCAGTGACGGTGACTCACAGGCTCTCATGGACACCCGGAGTCTGTCACTGACAATCTGCCGAGTGCAGGGCGTCGTTCTGTGAGTTTGTGTTGGTCCAGTGTGCACATACACACACACACACACACACACACACACCAGGTGGCAGGCGCACTTAAGCTCTGGAAGCCTGGAACACGTGTACTCGGTCAGTGAAGTAAAGTGACATTTCAGGTTAAAACATTTTAACTTTTTTAACTTGAGTGCATGTGAAGAACAATGTGTTCAGTGCCAGTAAAATAGAGAAAAAAACTGTAAAAACTATTTCATTCTTTCAACTTGAGTGAAACAATTCACTTGAAGCTGAAGCTGAATGAACACGGCTGAGATTGAAGGTCAAGCTCCGTGTTTGAAGTGCATCTCTTTGGGAAACAAAACATCAGGATCAGAATGAAATTATGTGTCATGGGGTTATGCTTATAATTTCCCTGAAGAAAATAATTCTATAACACTGAGTAAATTCACTATTCATACGTTTGTCTGTTTCTTGCCGCAGTCGTCTCTCAGATCAGATTGGACATCGTTTCATATACAGTCTGGTTGAATCTAAGAAAAGCGACGAATCCTGGTATACAATGAATTTGTGAGCGGATGAGTGCAGCTTGTTTTTTAATCTTTAAAACTCCTTCAAATATGTTTTTCTCCTCCTGAGAAACCTTCTGTTTACGAGTCTTGGTTTATCATTATTCCTGCTATTAGCTGCCTCCTCTCCCAGGAGCACACATCACACGTCACACTCGTCCTATCAGAGGTGATGAGTGGTTAACAGCGAGTATCTCTTCAGAGCTGTGTGTCACATACACATTAACACACACATTTTACGATGTGCACATGTGTGAGCTGCTCTGTGCACTGTACACCCCCCCCCCCAGTGACAAATCACTGCTTGGCTCAATACATGCTCAGCACTGCAGTAATCTCCACGGATCCATTATTGGAAAACGTTTACCTCGTACAAATGACCACTCAGACCCGCCCAGATACTGGACAGCTGCCCCGCCCCCGAATCCCCCCCGTTCACCGCAATCTAATCTGATTTATGTAACTGAAGAACCTGACTTGTTGCTGTCGGATGAATAAAAACAGTGTCGACTGCTGGGGAGTAGCTGAAGGGATCATGTGAGAATAAACACTTGAGAATAAACACTAGACAATGTGTTTTCTGCATGAATGTGTGAGTATCTATGCAGTAGAAAGACTCGGGATACATGTACACGCTCTCTATCATTGAAGTGTTGACGTGTGTGTGATGATAGCGTGATGATAGTGTGGAGGTGGAGAAGCAGGAACGGGAGGTGACATCTGCTGGAGGAGAGTCACAGCCTCACTCCAGCCTCGTGTCCTCCACCGTGATAAATGCTCTTCCCCCTCTGGCCTAATTACTGTCATAAGCCGACTAATGCTGATTCAACTAATGGAGGATCCAGATTCTCATCCAACACATCATCTGCTTGACTTGATTTATGGAGTGCAGCCCCCCCCCTCCTCAGTGTCAGGTCTGAGCACCGTTTGATCATTTTTATAACGTTCCTCAAGTAAATACTTTACAAATCTTCCCTTTACCTGCTGTTTGCCTCTGTTAGTCAGAGCACACGTGTGAAGAGCTCTGGTCTCATTCATGAAGGCTGAGACGTTCATGTTTTTTTTATGCAAACAATGAAATAGTCTACCTGCAACAGACAATATGACAAATATAAATGTTATTATTATTAATGCATTGAAGCCCCTATGAGGAACTTTGCATTTCACAGCTGTTTGCAGGATGCAAAGCAAAGAGCTACTTATAGATTCTAGCAAAACGTCTATAGCTGTAATCAGAAGGGAAAACTCACCTGCAGCAAATCAGGATGAAATATAATAACATTTTATAAATTGATCTGTTTGAATACTTCTCAATCCTTACACTGGATCCACGTGACACTACTCATGTTAAAATATAGACAAATCATGTTTATTCTGCAGATGACCTGCTGCGATCAAATGAAATCGATGAATCTTCAGAACACTTGAAACGCAGCAGCAGCAGCAGTCAACCACCTGTGAACTGCAAACATTCAGTTTTATTGATCAGGACGATATCGATCACGTGTTCAGCATCTCCGACGAAAAAAGAGAAAATATCAAGAAGCACAGTTTGATCTCTGCAGATCCAGCCTCTCAATCCTTGCTCCGATGGCAACTGGCACCTTTTTCTATGACTGGATCGTGGGCAGTGGGGCGGTGCTCATACACGACAACACAGAGTTAACCACAAACAAAAAGTGCTCGGGGCGGCTGAGGTGCCGTGGCTTCATACCTCGGGTTAAACCCAACTTCCTTTCATAGTACGGATTCACCACAAAGTTATTTCTGAAGTTACCCCTGAACTTACCCTGTTGTTTTTTGCTGTGAGGAAACATTTCTTTGACTGATAAAAGGAAACTCAACTCAGTCCTTCTCTCCAGCCCTGTATCTGATTTTAGCAGCTAGACAGTAGGATTTTCATAGGTATATCAAAATGGAACAGTATCTTATTTTATGTGTTGCACACGTAATGAGAATTTGAGGATGGGATTCATGTCCTTGAACTAAACGGCGCCGGTTTGCTGCAGCACACGAGATGAGATCCGCTCCCGTGACAGAGAAGAAGAATATAACGTGGAGATGATCTTTGCCACCAATGTTCCCGCTGGGTGGGCCACTTACCTTGGCACTGACATATCTCATTACTCTCACTCTGGGGGCAGCATTTGGTGAATCATTGGTTTTTCTTCCTCACCTTTTATTCTAAATCCAGAATCTGGCACGCGCTGTGCCGTGCTCTTGGCTCCGCAGCCGACTAATGGGCTGTCACCCAAGCTGCAGTTGGATGGAGTGTGGAAACCACGCGACACTTGAACCCAAGTTTTATGCTAGTTGGCGCATTTCACGCGTCTGTGGATTTAAGATGGCGTGCACCCTTTCTTAAGTGGTGCGATGTGTCAATGAATTGCATGTTGATGCCAAGTCATGGTCGGATTTCAAAGCAGATGATTGTGCACTTCACTGGATGACTGATCACTCTGCTGCTCCGTTCACTAGGTTTTCTTGCGTTGAGTCATAACCCACCTTGATTTATTTTCATTTTCCTAATTAGCTACCTAATCACGCCAATTAAGTTCTATTCCTCTGTCACTCAGGGTGGTGGAACAAGGGCAGAGAGATCAGCCTCGTGCCGTCTGCTGCCAGTGAACTGCAGAGTGGTTTGCAACATGTGGATTGGTGGCAAAGTCTTGAAAAAGTGAATTCCGTTCTATTTTCGACGCTTTGTTCCACTTGTGAGCTCTGTCAGCATCATTCTCGGGGGTTAATTAGGATTTGCATGCATCGGTGCCTCCCATTAATTAACATTAGTGACTCCTCAAGCTGTGCCTGGAACTGCTGCTGGAGCATAAGTGCAGGGTGTATGTGCGTGTGTTTGTCTTCGCTGACATGATGATGCATGAAGTTCATACATACATGTATTAGAGCGTATAGGTTTATTTGTCCCAAACACATGCACAGACATGCACAGGCACACTCATGCAAGGGGAAATTTAAGCTCTGCTTTTAACCCATCTGGTGCAGGACACACAGAGCAGTGAGCAGCCATGAACGGCGCCCTGTTGGGGAATAAGGTGCCTTGCTCAGGGGCACTAGACAGGGTAGAGAGAATCCTCTTGGATTTTTGGACAGATCAATCCAGGTTCGTCTTTTTGTTGTTTCTCCGTGGAGTCGAGCCAGAGACGAACCAGAGACCTTTTCTGCCCATAGTCCAAGTTTCTGCCACTAGTCCACTGCCTCTCCGACTTAATGGCTGCTCCTGTAAAGCACGTTCAGATCCACTCACATGTTTAAATCCTCTTTCTGTCCCGTCTCTCATGGACTCACATAGTCCGGCTTCCTCCTTCCTGTGAGCTCCCTCTCTACCTGGTACTGAGCTGAGCTTTCTGTGAAGCCGAACACGTCTCCCACCCTTCTACATCTTCCCATTAAGCTCCTGTTAGCTCATCCGATTTTAGCAGCTCCTGACGTTCCCATTATCACAGCTCGGAGCAGCCAGGGCCACTGATCAGAAGGGAGAGACTCCATTCACCTCTCTTCTCCCTGTGCTCTCTCTCATTTTATGTGATCTTCTTCTTTACAGTGTTAAAGTCAGACATACGCAAAGCCATTAGTGCACCAGAAGTCCTTCAATAATATAAGTGGAATATATATAAATGTGCTTCATCGTTTGTGTAATAACCCGAGATGAAGAGGAGGAGAAATAGAAAAACCACAACAATACTGAGCCATAACACTGGGCTGTCGGGGATCTGTCATGTCACGGCGCCCGGTGCTTAGTCTGGAGAGGAGGAGGAGGAGGAGGAGGAGGAGGAGGGTGGAACAGTGTAGCAATCAAGTGGAGAAATGAAATGTCTGTCAGCCTCTCTGTAAAGAGCTGCTCGAGTCGCCTGCGTGAGCGACAGAGAAGACGACTGTATGTGGCAGCTGGAAAAATTGTTCTCGTCCACTGATGTCTGGCTAACAGGACACGTTACCGTCAGTGTCAACGCACAACTGGAATCTGAACATTTTCAGACCAGGTAAACTCCCCGGTGTTTTCTACTGTGTGTTGTTTTCGGTTTCCTGTTGAACCTCAGTGAGAGATACAGGCTTCTGTCCTGAGAGGTTATTGTCATCAACACTGGAACAACATATTTAAAACTTCTGTACAGTTAGGCAGCCAGAAATTTCACCGATAATTCATATGGAATACTATGATATCTTAAGAGTTTTTTATTCACATTCCTCTTGCAAATACTCTGAACTGTTTCGTCACTTCTCTTTGCTCCAGAGCAAAAATAATCACGTTTTCATAAATCTGCAAACTGATATCAATCCTGAAATGAAAATGTAAATGACATCATAGTCTGAGTATTTAACCCAAGATGTTTGCAGAGTGACCCATCACCCCCCCCGCTGCTCTGAGGGAGACATGATGCTTCTTGTCAGCAACTGCTGGTTTTGAGTGATTTAACAAAGTCATCACATGACCTCTAATCGGATCTTTCTTGCAAAATGAAATCAGAGATCGTGCTGTGACGGGTTCACGCTGTGACGCCTGTCAACATGTGGACGTTCTGAGCCACGAGCCCTCAATTGTCGTGATTATGAAATCATGATACAGATACAGAGGTTTCTCATTCTTATTAGATATAGTTTAGATCCATCTGATTTCCTGTGACTCTTTTGCTTAATGAAAATCATGGTAACTGTTCATCTCTGCTTCTGATAACCAAATTGCTGTGGTGAGAAAACATTATCTTTGTGTGTATCGGCCCTAATGACGATGCAGTACAACACATGAAGGCGAGGTATTGATCTACCGGCTGTGCAGGGGAGACATTGATGAATTGCATGGAGGAGAGTAGCTGACAGGTCTCAGCAGCCGACCGGCCGGGGGTTAGGACCACCAGTCACAGCCCATTCACGCCAAGGGACGTCAGCTCTGTGCCTGGGACTCTGGGGTTTGTTTCTTATGAGGGAAGAGGATTTGATACCCAAGCATCTTAAAAATCGATATGCCCAGATATCTCTCTGTTGGTGTGGATCTGATACCGTCAACATGAATCCTCCCAAGGCAAAGTGGTGGAACTTTACATGGCTCCGATAGTCTCAGGAAGTCACTTCACCATGCGCCCGGCTGTGAAATGGCTTCGTGCCTCGAGGTTTTCTACCTTCTAGGCAAGTGTCGGCCAGTTTAAAGCTTTTCATCGCGTTTCGTTTGAGGCGTTGGAGGGAAATCGTTTCCTTTCGCCCTCTTATTTCCATCCAAAAGATAGAAAGGAGGCTTTAAAATTGCGGGTGCTTCACCAATTAAAGAAGAAGCACGGTTTGCATCTAAATGCCAAACGGTTTGGAAGGAAATAAATAACGCTTAGATGAGTAAAATTGTGTGAAAAACATCCCATTCTCGGGCATAAGGCAAATTTAAAAATAATGTGACTCTCCTGAACAGATGACTGAGAAGAGCTGGGTACAGTAATAAAATAATAGAACAATGTGTAGCAGCTCTGAAAATCCCTCCACCCGACAAATCCGTTAAGTATTTCACCTCATGTCCTAAAACATATTTTTAAATGACTTTTGAGTATAAAGGGACATTTATTTCTGTTCATACAACATCTATCTATCAATGCAACTGCATTTTAAAAGGCTCCGCTGTGATGTTGCTGTTGTTGTCGGTCAAATTTGCTTGATTAAAACAATTATTCCTCCAGCAATTTAATTTCAGAGTGAGCATAATAACAGTAATGAAACTAAGATCAGTCACAAAGACTCAGATTCATAAAGGGACTGAAATATTGTAAAGGAAAACAAATCATCATCATTTTGTGCAAATCATTTATTGGTCTGCACTGTTGACAAAGAAGGACACAACATTAAATCAACATCAGGCCACAAGGACCAGAGTTCTGCAGCCTGGGAGCAGCTGGTAAACGCTGTGATCCTGTTTGGATTCAAAAAGTCAAATTGTAACTTCCAAGCACATACGTTTCCCAAAAAAGAAAAAGCTTAAAAAAGACGTGTATCAGTGGAACGAGAGCAGAGGGGTCAGTCTGGATATCTCAGGGAATAAAAAGTAATCAGAGCCGGGGCGGTGTGGAGATAAAGGTCTGGCGGCTGAAGGTGGCCGGGGCGAGGCTGAGACCCGATGGGGAAAAGTTTGGAACAGACAAATCCAGCGTCAACGGTTCCAGCCCCCCCCCAAATCATCTTCAGGACAGTTTCCTTAATAAGATCTGGATTAGGTCAAACTCCACATGTTTATCTCTAAGGGTTAGAGAGATATTTACTCGTTTCAAAGTTTTACAAACAAACAATCTACAAAATATATATTATGTCTAAAAGTTAGAATGCCTAACTTTTAGATTTTGCTTATTCAAGCAAAATAAATATATTTAAGGGCCTTGGAGGTGAGGAGAATAATCTTAAATCATATTCTAAATAAAACTGTGATGTGAGGGAGTCTCTGCTGAGTGGATTTAAAGTGACAATGTGCTCAGATCCACATTTCAGCAGCAGTGTAATCCTCTGGTCCGTCCCACAATGACGTTGGTTCCTTTTCTTCACATCGTCTGTGTGGAGGCTGAAGGGAAGTGCTCCGGTTGAGGTCAACAGAGGGACACACAGCCGAGCAGCTGGAAGAGCCTGTGCAACTTCTACCAGCTGCCCTTTGGGGGCTGGGAGCCGTGATTCAGTGATCCTGGTGGTCTCATGTTTCCTCCCAGCTTTGATTTGGCTTGAAGGTAAATGCCAGTGAAGGTTTGATGTGAGGTCCGAGCTGCTGGCCGGGCTCACTGCTCATTTACAGCTGTGGGGAGGAAGATGAGGTCCTTGGTCCTTTAACGGGGGCTGAAACTATTCAGGAACAGTGCAATATGAGATAGTAGACAAAGTTATATCAAAATAAATACAGGCTATATATATTACTATACGAATTTGTTGGCGTGTAGTATGTTAAATGGTAAAATCCACCCATTCACACACACACACTCACACAGTGCATCTTTGTGTATCTATCACACATCAACCACACGCTGTCAGAACAGCCGTCACGAGACCCGGGTTCAGGATCCTGCCAGAAGGAGAGTGGCATCGAGTCACCGACCCTCTGGCTAGTGGACGACCCGCTCTACCCCCTGAGCCACAGAATAGATTGCGCATTATACACATCATATCGTGAAGCTGTGGAGCAGAAATGACGAGTTAATCAGTTTGATTTATAGAAAAAGCAGTTGTAATTGATAAGTGAGTTACATGATGTTTAAACAGAAGAGTCTGAAGCAGTTAGGTCTTGGTGTTCCGGGCTCGGGGGGGAATTCATAGTCACTGAAATTTTATAGGCTGTAAAGAATAACAAACAAATCGACACAGTGATAACGAGCGAAAGCAATTGTTTCTCAACACTACGAATATAATATCTACAGCTTGGTTTATAGAAATGTCTTGTTTCATGTGGAGGCATCCGGAGCGTTTAGTTCTATTGTGTTTGCAATTTAAAAAGACAGATAAGGTTTATACGACTTTTATCTCCATATCTGTTTTGTTCCTGCTGCTACAGGAATGAATGACGCTGTCTAATCTGTTGTTATTCATGATGGAACCTGGCTGTGTTTCCTCGATACATGTGAGTCCTGTCCTGTTGATTTTCATAGTAATTCATCGTGAACCATGAGGAAGGTTTGTGTAGAGTTCAGTCCCCGACTTTCAATTCTGTCACTGAACAAAGTCACTGGGAGGAGTCTGTCATGTTGTCATTGTTCTGGTTCAAAGTGCCTTCAAAGTGATTTCTTCATGTCAGACGCCGCTGCTGTTCTGTCAGGACTCAAATACACAGCAAGTAATGTGTTCTGTCAGAATGTCAATCACAACTTCATGATGGTGATGGTTATGTATCCTGAAGAATTGAATGTTTCTCTAACGCTAAAGTCATCTAGTTCAACCAGACCTTTGACCCTGAGCTGTCATTGAAGGGATTTGAAGCCTTGTCATCGTCTTCATTAAGTATGAAACTTGATGAAAGAATCAACAACAAAATTCTGAGTTCACATTACAAATAATTCAAAACTTTATTGGAAATTGATATGTCATATCTTTACATTTCCATCCTGGTTCAGTGTGAAGTCTTCTCTCCCAAAGCCCTGTGTTTGGTGTGTGTTGATATGATCACAGGTTCATTGACTTTACAAACAGAGAAGGAATCATACCTCAAATCAAAATGAATATTCACTGTGATTTATTATCCAGCTCTGGCACTTTGTTATCTATCTGAAGGAAGGAAAACGCTGATGAAACTCCAACCAGCAGAACTCATATTAACAACTTACCCTTAAATATTGTTTCTCTGATCCAAACACACTTGGAATATAATTCATTTTCTAAAATAATATCCCTGGACGGGACTCTGTGTTAGTCAGTGTGGGCCTGTGGCAGCTGTTGTGTGTTTGTGGTGTATAATGTAGATCCACTTTACACACACGCCTCTGAGCTGCCTCCCCCTCGGGTCACGAGGTTCAATGCATTATGGAGTGACATTCATATTCCATCTCTAACCTGCACCCCCCCCCTTGCCATAAGGCGGTGACATTTCACTTCATTAAGTCCTCTGTACATTTGATTCTCCATCTCAGATACAGAGGGCCGGTGTGTGAAAGGCTGGCGATGAATTAAAGATGGCAAGTTTAAATATAGACTCCTTGGGACAAAGGTAGTATCTCATTCCCCCAGCGCCCTCCCCCTTCCCCCCCCTGTCCTCTGAGACCAGCGCCTCACTTGAAGCATACCTCTACATATTCAACCCCAACAACACAACAACAAACGATGAATAGATCCTTGTAACAAGTGTTGTGTGTGTGAATCAAAGTCTTCCTGCTCCATTGTTTAAAAAGAGGCTGACTGTTGCACAGGGTGACGTGTTCCTACATCTCCATGGCAACACATACTGTAGTTTGTTTTAGACTCAATCCTAAAGACACTGTTCTGCTGCCCAAAATAATGACTGCAGCACAAAAAACCTGTGTTAATCCACAGCTCAAATTGTCAATGCACAGTTTCATCCCAGTAAGGCTCAATCCACGCTGCTATGTTTTCATTTTCAAACGGAAACGATTTCTGTCCACACCATCGTTTCGGTTCCATATCAGTTTGAATCCTCATCCATACTAACATGTGGACAACAGAAGCCGAGGCTCCTACCTGTTGCTTCCTTCTGTCATCATTTCCAAACTTATCAGTGTCAAGACTAAAACGCTGCGCCCGAGTTTTCTAACTAAATCAGCATTTACAAACGTATCCATCCCAGTGTGAACACCAGGCAAATCCGTAGCAGGGTTAATGAGTTTTCTAGCAAAAACCCATTAGTGTGGATGAATCCCCAGACAAAGAAAATAATATATAACAATGGCTGTTTCCCCTAAACATCCATGGGCACTCTGGAGCAGAACCTCACCACGTAGCAAACATTTTAATATTTTCACAATTTGCTATCACGATTGAAAGCTTTTTAGACATCAAGCAGACAAGGAGCAACATTAGCATTCATCTGGAGCCCTAATGAATGAACTGTCCACTTCTGTTTTTTTTATATTTCAACTCCGAGGAAAAACCATCAGTGTGTTTCATCAGTTAAATGTTTCCTGTGTGTTCACCGGCCTTGTCCTCTTCCTGTCTGTGCCTCTTGGTGCAGCACAGACAGAGCTCAGCGGGTCTGTCAGTGTTGCTCTGTTTTAAACATCTGCTGCATGTGACTGACAGCCGGTGTGAGACTGAATCACAAGAGTGAAGCTATGAGCTGTCAAACCTATAAAGTGGAAAACACTTAAATGCTGAAGAGCTGAGGGGAAAATTCAGTTTCATGATGAATCTCCTCGTCACACGGCAAAGTGACATGTGATACATCACCAATGCAAACACATGTTGGTGCAGATTTCAGTTCATGAGTGAAGCATGAAGACATTCTGGATTTAGTTTTAACAAATTTCTCACTCTCTCATGATAAAGACATATGCCCTGGTCTTTAAAATTATCTGAGCATAATTGGAGAGTTCATCATTTCACCGGCATAAGGAAATGTGTCTCCACGAGTCTCCTGTGATCTCCTGTGATCGGTTATCCCTTCACCCCCCCTCGTGCTAAAAACAAACACAGTCCGAGTACCCTGATGTATCCAGTGTCTCTGTGTTTGTGTGAGAGAGAGAGAGAGAGAGAGAGAGAGAGAGAGAGAGAGAGAGAGAGAGAGAGAGAGAGAGAGAGAGAGAGAGAGAGAGAGAGAGAGAGAGGGGAAGGAGAAGCCGGAGAAAATCAATATGTGGTGGACAGTGTAGATATTGTGGTGGTGGTGGCCACGCATAAATCAATGTAGCTGAAAAACTGAGAAGTGTAAAAATACTTTAGGTTCACATTTAGAAACTTTATCTGGGTCAGAGGACGTCAGCTGAGAGGCCGGGTGTTTAACCAGGACACATCACTCCTCTGCCCCCTGATGGTCTGAGGGATCGGAACTGAAATACTCAGTGCTGCTCATATGTGACCAAGTTCTCATCACATATTTAGTATTTTAATAAAGCTAATTTTAAGTACGTAACAGTGACTGAAACACGACTACAACTCATTTTCAAGCCACTCTGTTCTGTTGAAATCCTGTTTTTTAGCCACGGAGCTGCTGACAGGAGGTTAAATTGAATGTGCGTGTACTTGCATAGGCTGTATATATATATATACATATATGTTGTGTTACATATTTCTCTGTCAGTAAGATCACAAATCTGACTGGAAGCTGTTTGTTTTTTTTAAGGCTATGAATGAATCAATATCAGTTTTCCAGTCCAGAGAAAGGTGCTAATGCAGCTGAAGCTTTTATGTATTTTCTCTCCACAGTCGACAAAGTGCTGCTCAATGTGGGAACTGTTGGTTTCTCTACACATTGTGAGGCTCCTGACCTTCTATGTAGTGCTTTGTGATAATGTATATTATGAATTGGCGCTATACAAATAGAATTGAATGGAACTGAAATGTTAGCTTTTAAATTCCTTGACTAATGTCTGCACTTAGCTGTTAAATTACAATAACAGTAAAACTAGAGTTTGCTTAAATTAATCTAGCAAACAAATCAGTCATACTGAAGAACAACTGGTTCTTGATTTAACAGATCTGGAACATTTCAATGAGCTGTCTGCTTGTAAGTGTAGAGCTCTCCAGCTTTGCTTTGTTCTCTCACACTTTATTGAGACGAGGTAAACATCAGATTAAATCAGTGTAATGTTCTGTTGTTTCACGGGAAACATGCTGTGAATGAAAACTGAAATACTCTAATTGTAGTCGGGAGAAGTAAAGCTATTGGTAAAATGCAAGACAAAGCAAAAGCAGATGAATTAATGCTCTGCTCCTTTTTATTGTGTCTCAATGTTATGATCAAGCTCATCGGGGGTAAAGACCAACAACATGAAACCAGGTGTTATTTCAGGGAGGTTAAACAAAGATTGAACAAGCAAGCGAATTAATTTAAACTTGAAAGAGAAACAGCCTTAAAGACGCTGTTCAGATCAAATAAATAAAAATCAAACCAAGAGGACAGATCAAACTAATTAAGGTAAAACAAAACCTCAATTATTCTATTTTCAAAACATCAAAACAACACACTTCCTGCCTGTGAGTCTAAATCTTTATTTATACATCAATTAGTCTATTTTTACCTTTACTTGATTTGGAATCTGGATCTTCAGCAGTGATAAGGTTCCTGGTTCCAGTTTGTCGTGACTTGAAAAAGTTTCTACCGGTTAAATGAACTTTCGTTCAACTGGAATAACCTAAAAGACAGAGATCACTTCATTAATCCAGTGGTGTTCACATTGAGTTGAAAGCTTTACGCAGTGCCCGTGATGTTCCTGTCTGTATTACTGGTGAGGTGACCTGATGATGAAGGACCTTGAGATTAGAACACGTTCCTGAGGGAGCCACGGGGGGGCTGCAGGTTCCAGGCAGAACTGCTGACTCATCAGGATCAGTTCTGAAGCTCTGGAGCTGAATCTGCTGCTTCCCTCAAATAGAAAAAGCCCTCGCTTCAAGGGAAGGACTATAGGACATGTTCCATCTCAGGGGAAGCCTCTTAGTTGCTGACTTTGTTTTAGATGAAGGTGATGATGAGGAAGAGGAGAACAATGTACAGAGGGTGTGCGGCTAAAGGAAAAAGTAATAATACATTCCAGATACCTGGTTTGTGGTTTTGTTGCTTCTCGTGTACTGAAACAGACAAAACAGATGTGTTTTATAAGCAAACACACAGTGAACCAGCTGTGTAACGTGTTATTGCAGCTCTCCATTCAGCCTTGTGTCTCCTTCTTAGCTTGTAAGTGTGAAAAACATAATAACGCTGGAGAAGGAGCTCGGCACACAGAAGAGGAAGCTGTTAAAACCAACACTTCACCTTCCTGCTCTCATCACTTTCCTCCAGGTCTGAGAGAAATGAAGCGTGTCGTCATTAGTGCTTTTCCGTGGGTGGACAAATTAGAACGAGTGGGCACATAAACGATGAGATATACAGAGCTGCTACACATCCGGGGGAAGAGTGTTGGTGATTTTGCATATGTAACATTTCAAATGAACGGTGGAGATCATCGGCAGCACTGACCTGTATGTGAGCCGCCTGGCACATGACCCTCAGACATCGTACACAACACATAACAAGTCAATTAGAATAATTCAGAATGCCTCGTTAAATGAGGCCCGGTGATTAATTCAATGACTTTATTGATGGAGGGTTCATGTTGAGGAGGTGTTGTGCTAATCTACACTATCTCCTAATCATCTCATCTAATCAGAGAATCTAGTCAGAAGCCGGAGGGATTCCAGAGGAGGGCTCTGATTTATTCTGTCGCTCGCTGTAAATCCAGAACAGCAGGAGGTGGGAGGAGCCTCGTGCACTGATACAGACATGACAGGTGTAGACATTCAGAGAAATACGACTTTAATTGCACTGTCATGTAGAGCGATGAACTTTACAGATGGGGCAGTTGGGAAAAAAAGTAGAAGGGAGCAGCAGGGCGAGCAAGCAGAGGGTCTTCGAAATAAAAGATCTGTCTCTACAGTCGGGGGGGTTATTGGCCTTCTGATTTTCAATTAGACTTATTCAACAAACGTCTGTCTGACTTTATATCCAGCAGTCAATCATTCAAACGTGTATGAAAGCCACACACCTCAACAGAAATAAAGTAAATTCAGTTTAATTTTATGATAAAACAGTGACTAGAATTTCTTAATTACAGATAAACCAGGAAGGATGAACACAAACACTGAACAAGTGAGAACAAGTTTGTCAAAATCTATAAAATACACATTTTAAATTCTAGTTTGATTTACTCAACATAGTCCACACACTTTCCACCAGTGAAGAAGATGTCTGTCAGTTAAATATCTATAAGCTCAGATCGCCTCCAGCGGTGTCAACACTCTGTTGATGATGATATTTCTCCTCTGCTCTCTCTCTCTCTCTCTCTCTCTCTCTCTCTCTCTCTCTCTCTCTCTCTCTCTCTCTCTCTCTCTCTCTCTCTCTCTCTCTCTCTCTCATTTGGTCAAACTGTCAAACAATCTTTTTATCTCAGGTTGTCGGATTATGTTTGTGTCTTCATTACGTGAGACGACAGGATAAACACTGTACAAGGTGTCATTTTCTGGCCATTATCTCATGTTAACTTCCCACCTGAGGACTAAATGATGAAGATCTTCCTCCTCCTCTACGGAAATGATGCAAAAACACTCTCATGTGTGTAATTTCGATCCGAGTTCAAACATCAGAAAGTTTGAAGTCCTGAAGTCCTGAAGTTTCTCCCTCTGCAGCTCTGCCTTCTCTCTGTGGCTCTTTGAAGTGGAAGCTCCACTCAGAGCTCACTTCATTCTTCAGTCACCAGGACCGGCCCCAGTGCAGGAAACATGAAACCGATCATTTGAAGTGTGTAAACTCTCCACAGCCTCATCTCTGTCAGTGGAAGCATCCAGTGGAGAGGCCCCAGTTTGACTGGCGGCCCCATTGGGATGTGATCACAGCCCCAGTTACCCCCCCGACTACTTGAAATATCAGTGTGTTTGCTACTCACTGGGATCCAGTCACAACTATCGCTCTGAGTGGTTTTTGTTTTCATAATGTTGTTGCCGTGCAGCTCTAAATCAGGTTGTGTGTGACTGCTCTCCTCTCTGGTTATTTGTTGTCTATCCACTAGGGTTATATATATTATATTATATTATATATATATTGCGATACTGCTAGTATTGCGATTTGATTCTGCAATTTATTGCGATTCATGTCCCCCATATAATTCAAAGGCATTACAAAAAATGAGGAAAATAAGACTGCTCAACTCACTTAAAATGTCACATTTAATTCTGTGAACAACATTGTCTTCTACACATTAACTGAAGTGCTTAAACTAAGAAAGGGTAGTGCAAAAACTTTGTCCTTGAACATTCAGGACACAGGACCTTTGTAATTATTTTCTGAATAGGAGACCTCTCACATGAACACTGAGCTCAATCATATAAATAAGAGTAACCTAGAGCTTCAATCAAATTGAGACCTGCAAGGTCATGACCCAAAATGTTTAATTCATTTGGGAATATTGGCATTTTTGTTCAGAAAAAGGAGTTGGTCAACAATGTTAAAGTGCTCCTCTGGGCCGTTACTATATCTAATGCAGTAGAGAACATCCTTTCCACAGACACACTAGGTATCTTTTAAACTCTGAAACTCTCCTCGTCATGCTTTGCCAGCCAGGGGCTGTTACATATATAATTGTAAATAAATATTTAAACATTTTTTTTTTAAATATTGCAATACTTTGTGCTACAGTATCGATATAATCGCGGGCCCAAAATATCGCGATACTGAACAGAATCGATTTTTCCCCCCACCACTACTATCCACTGGCTTCACTGCAACATCTTCAACACACTAAACCAATATTTCACCAAGTGATATGTGATGAAACTTTCTGTTAATCAGCGCTGATGTAATCCTGAATGAACTCTAAGGTTTTCAAACAGTTAGTACATGTTCGTCTGCACTTGAGCTGCATCTACAACAAGAAATCAGAAGATTCTAACCCGAGACTCTCAGGTGTCATTATTAATTAAACTCTTCCTCAGTAGCCGTGGCCACTGGCCCTGGATCCCCACTCTCCAGCACATGCGACCATTTCTTTTTTTTACTGCATGCATCTGCAGAACCAAGCCCTCGTGTTCTCTCTTTAACACGTTGCCTTTGAGCTTGACCAGCTGTGACACCCGGGGGAACCTGAGTGCAGACGCAGCATTCAGGCGTTACACAACCTGGGCTAAATCATTTGTGGGCGCTATGCATATTACATTGTGCCCAGACTTCCCTCTTGGCCCCCGGGCTCCATCGGCGGTGCATCTACCCCCCCGTCAGACTCCCGGCATGTGAGAGACTGCAGCCGGTGCAGCTGCTGTAGGGACTACAGGAGCTATACTGGTTTTTTAATGATAATACATCAATAGTACACGACTCACATGAACCACTGGAGTGGAATGTGTAACCTTGTGTTTCATGTGTCCAGCTGTAATAGTACAAGACAAGAATACCAGTATCTATATGTACCAACTGAGCGATAGGATCAAAATCCATCCATCAGGGTGAAGTCAAGCTCTATCCAGTGCAGCAACTCAGTGTGTGTGTGTGTGTGTGTGTGTGTGTGTGTGTGTGTGTGTGTGTGTGTGTACTTGCATGTGTCAGTGAGTGTGTTTATTCCTCCAGATAATTAACTTTTGGAGCTGATGAGTCAAATGTCAAGGTCTGAAAAAAACACATTTACAAAAAGTATAGAGAAAGAATATAAAGCTTATTCATTCGAAAACTCAGTCACTACGTTTACATGATGGCATAAACCCGATTTCGGCTGAAGCCCGGTTTCTCTATCCATGGGGGGTTAACTGCTCTATCTCAGGGTACATGGCACTGAGAAATCCGACTCTTGTCCGAAAGCATTTCATACCCCGCAACGATAGGTGGCGCCTTTTTCATTACAGCTAGTGGTGACTACCAACAAAAAACAACAACAGCCTTCAACTCAGCATGCGAGAAAGATGACGAACGGAGAGCAAAGTGAAGCTACGTCCCTCTACATGATGTTGTGCATGTTTACTCTAGGAGTACTGCGAATTCGAACGGCGCATTTGATTAGAATGGTCCGGGTCACGGCCAGGGAGGGAGGGGGGGGGGGCAGGATCTCAAGCATGCCCAAAGACGTCTTCTCCAGTTGTTGTCTAGCTTCCAGAGTTACATGCGCGCGTTGTCCGATATACAGCCACATCCGATCGCTTATCTGGGGGTGGTTATCCGACTTCAGTAGGACACAAGAAATCTAGATTTGTGGAGTTACATGAAATGGATCTTCGATTGAAACCCGACAACGCCAGAAATCGAGTTTCAATCGGACACATGTAACCGCAGTGAGTGAGACACATGAGTGACATCATGAAGATTGAAGTGAGATAATGACATCATTCTTTGAACAAAATGCTCTCTGCTTCCAATAGGACTGTAGAACTGAATCCTCATATGGTAAGAATGATGTCACCATGATGACACTATGACATCATTACTGACATTAAATCTGTTTTAGACTTTAGTATTTGATATTGTAAAGGTATAGAGTTTTTGTTTGCAGAATCCTTTGTGGTTGTTGAGTGAGGTCAGTGCAGATGTGGACTGAGAAGCTCTGGCTCTCTGTCAGACGCTTTTCAGGAACAACATCACTTTCCTCAAAGGATAAAATAAATATGCGATGACGTAACGTGTCTCTTTCTCTTCTTGCTGCCTCCGGCCTGCAGGCGGAGTTCACCTCTTCTTCTTCTCCTGACACTCGTGGCAGTTGTGTGGGCAGCCGATGATTTGTATCATCAGAGGAGGATTATAACGCGTCTCGTAGCTCAATGAGTATAAACAAGTGGAGAGAGATATCATCAGTGCAGCCTCGTTTAATCCCGTCTACATCTGTTTACCAATTATCCTGGAATCAACACTTTACCAGGAGGCGACGTCGAGGGATTACTGCTGCTTGAGTGCTGATAATCTGGATGAAGTGACACTTTTTCTCCCTTTCAAGTCATTCGTGCTTTTCTCACCTTCTGGTTTCCTGGTGCTGTGAGCTATTGGTATTAATAGTGCTGTTGCCTCATCTGTATGGATGTCGTGAGCGGCTCAACTGTCCCTGCAGCTTTCTCCTGGTTCACTAAATGTGTAGGGAACTCTCACCGTGTGTCATTAACCCTCTGATCTCTGAACTGTGTGTATCTGCCCCAAACTGCCCCAGCTGATACACACTGATCCACCGACCAGGCACTGCCTCTCGGTCAGATATGAACTCACCAGATAGTCCGGTTCATTCTGTCATCTCCCTCCACTGTGTCTTCTTTCTTCTGTTTGCCCTCTGTGTTTGTTAAGAAGCTTCATAGCGTCCTGATCTATAGAAAGTAACATTTTCCACTCGTGTTGACTTGTTTTCTGTGTCAACGCACGCTGCCCCCGGGGGGGTTTGCATCTAATGGCATCTTTCTGTTTACAGCAGAATAACTCTCAAAGCTCGCTGTCTCAACACAGTTTGTCTTGGTTTGGTTCTTTCGGTGTCACAGGGCTGCATGGATGTTCCAAGTGGGAAAATATCATAAATAATGGCATGATGCTGTGTCTTTAGTAAGAAGACTTTCTTAATGTCAGTGTCAGAAGCATATTATGGAACCTGAAGCTATAAAAGACCATTAATAGTAAAGGGCTCCATGACTAAGACCAGAGATCAAGTGACAACGACTATATGACACCAATATACTGATATTAGCTCGATTACGATAAATCTGAATGTATGTAAACAACGTTTGCTGATGACCTTAACTCGAATAAGATCACACATGGAATAAGCATTACTTGAATTAAGACATGTGGAGCATGACGGCACTGACCAGTCAAAACAAGACTTTAACTTCTGAAAAATCAACGGCATCTTAAAAAAACGCATAATGATAAACAAGCAGACAATGATGATGAAAAACTGAATTTTTTTTTTATTAGTTTCATTTAATTTTTCTGTTTTTTATGTATCACATTCAAAATCAAAATTACCTACTTACCAGGATGAATCTAGTAGG